>NC_142173.1:47815612-47880127 GCF_029865625.1 Vigna umbellata | reverse complement strand
ACTGGGCCAATAGTCCAGCAGATAATAAAATAACCAAAGATATCTGATTAAAGATATTGATAAGCTATTTACGAGCAACTGACCGAATCTAGAAGTAAGTATGTTTATATTCTGTTTATATTTTATTGGGCTTATGTCAGCTTAAAGTCCATGAGACAACTTATAAATAGAGAGCTAGGGCTAAAGTTTCTCTCATATGCTAAATTCACTTCTCTCATACTTTTGCCTACTCATTATTCATTCTCTCTCATTCTCAAATAGTGATCATCCTTCACTGTGTATTCTCTCAAGAGTTAAAACTCCACCACAACACACCTAACTTGAGCGTCGAAGTGCCTTTTGCAGGTACCTCCTCCCTTGCTCCGAAGGAGACCGATCGGTTTACTCCAATACCGATTGGCCAATAGTAGGAGTTGAAGACGACCGCACGGCTTGAGCAGTAGGAAGGCAAGCGATTTCAGAGTTTGGAAGCGGGAAGACACGTCAGCAGGTTAGTCTTTCGATCCCAATAAAATTTTACCAAACCCGTATAGGGGTAATTGACATGTACAATTTATTTCTACTCATAAATTCACATCACAAATATTTATTAGATCAAAAGTATACAAAAAAATGATTATTTAGTAGTTTATTTTCCATTTTGAAGAGTTTTTAACCTTTCGCAAATTAATTTTTGGAAATTTTTCTATCGAGAGTTTTAATCTTTTTTATTAGTAACTATTATTTTACAGAGGTTTAACACTTCTTTTATTTATAATTGTCCACCATAATTTCTTAATTTAATAAAATCTAATTTTTATAATAAGAAATAGATAGAATATATAAAATTGTAAAATACACAAAAATAATTCAAAAATAATTTTATTAATAATTTAAAATATCATACATTCATTCACAATTACAATGTAAATATAAAAAGAAATACATAATGTTTAAATAACATTGCTAAGATTGACAAAGAAAAAACTAACAGTCAAAAACTACTACATCAATTAAAAACATATAAACTAATGTTGATGACCTAAACAAAATCCCTAACACAGATAAAAGCTTAACATGAGACCAATAGCTCTGCATTTTCTTCCTGTCGTGCAAAGTAAAAGAGTTTCACTTCATCAACTACTTCCCTTAAACTCATTCCTCCACCACTACCTTTTTCAAAACTCCCTATAATTTGATACCAACAATATGTATATGCTCAACAAGTCATTGTTAGTAGACTCCCCTGCTTCCATTGCTTCTAATCTTTGATTGATGATATACATATGAAATTTTGTGAGATTGTAAGCATGATAAACAAGATGAACAATGGATTCATCATCCATTTCTGAACCTGCAAAGCTGAGATTCTCCATACAACAGAAATTTATGACAATATGCAAACTCGAAAAAACAAGATAAATATATGAAAAGGAATTTACCTGTCTTTGATGCTGGCAGTAGGTTGCATCATCTCTTTCTTGAAAACAACATATGCTCCACATCTCAGTGAATTTGTTAAGATAAACCAATGGAGTCCACCCAATCAACTAAAAAAATGAAAACATCTAATTCAGGAATCCACCATTGAACAAAATAGGAAGAAAACAAAACAGAACTGATAAAGAAGTAGCAGAATATTAGCTAGAGCTTTAAGTTAAGAAAACAAAACTAAAAGTAAGCTAACACTATTCATACCTTTTATATCTTGATAATACTTTCATTGTTTTATTTTTAACTCATTTTACCATGAATAAGCACTCTTCATTACTCATATGCCTTGTTTTCCCACTCATTCAAAAGAAGATGCAAAAACTCAACATTGTTACAACTTTAAACATAAAAAGAAATCTTACTTTTGCATTAGCCTGGACTCCACAACTAAGTAAAGTGCACAAAATAAGTCACTGAAAGATGTATTTCAATAAGGACGTTAAGTTTAATATAAAATTTAAGTGTGAATTTAAAACATTGAATAAAATTAAAAAATTATGTAAAATATATAAAAATTAAAATGTATAAATTTATTGTTTTAAAATTTTGAATTAAAAATATAAAAAGTTTGAGTTCGTATCTCACGGTGTGATTTGTCAGATAATTTTGCAACGTCGTATTCTCAAAAAACATTCGTGTGATTCTCTCTGTTTTGGATTATGTCCAAAAACATGACCATCACTTTCTAAGGTTATTCATCCAAAACTCAAATATTCTGTGTTTGGCTTTATCTTCAGCTTTGTATAAGTTTATGACTGTGTTAATATTTATAAGTCAGTCTCTCAGTAATATAATAGTTAAAATCATTATGACAGTGCTTCAAAATTTAAGTTAACCTAAATTCATAAAAACTATTTAGACAGAAGTGATTGTGTATTCATAACCACCACCAAGTCAGATTCCCACCCACTTTTTGAGAGCACCACATGTTTGTAAAAATGCCATCACTTATCTTAGCTCAATGCTAAACACCACCACACAATAAAATATCAGTTCTGCGTCTCTACCAAACTCCACCACACTACCTTAAATCACAAACTAACATCCTACAAACTCAGACACTATATGTAAGAACCCTTTCATTTCACCTTATGTGATCCCTCCATGCTGTCTATCTTCCCATTATGTCAATCCTTCACCTGGATGACAAGAAATAAAAAAGAGAAATAAGAACAAAAAAAATCCAATAACAATCAACAGTATAGTGTTATCATTCAAATTGTCACTTAGCATTAGTTATTAAGAACTTCCACACCTGCAGAAAGTAGCACACCACTGAATATCGTGCAATACTTTCAATATTTTAAACACTTTTTATATGAAATAAGACTTCAACTGATGGAGAAAGCAACTTATATGATGATAACTAAAATGAGAGTGAAATGCAATACAGTAGGTAGTGGAGGTGTAGTATACCCAGGCTTGAGTTGCTGCAGTCACCAAAGTGGAAAAAACTCACTTTTTCATTAATTATGAATAAATTATGAGAACACCAATGTGTGAATAAGATAGGGTTTTAAGGTCAGAACAGAGCACATGGTTTTATGGTCAGAGAAATCACAACATTTACAACCACTCAATCAAATTATTCCAACTATTCAAAAGGAGTATTCTTCAACCATCACCCTACTTATATTATCATTATCACTGTTATCCCATTCTTTTATCCTCAAGCTAGTTGTTTCTCACAAATTTGATTCACTACATCGGTTAGAATCATTAAAATGATATATAAATTATAAAAGTCAATGAAACCTACACTTCACATACTTATTATCTTACCTTCTAGCACTGAACCTTCAGGAGCATCTTTATATGCTCATTTGCAGGCGGCTTCAATTCCTTCAGAAGCATATCTGAAAAAACCCACTAAAGCTATCAAACAGATATGTTTCAATAACATATATAGACCAACTATAGAAGCTGGGTACAACATTTTTCTTGTAATGCAAAAATAATAAATTATGATATTTTAAGCGGATAATAGTGATGAAGAAATTACCTTTTGGATAGATCGAAAGGCATACATATCTGGGCAAGTAGTTTCCTTAGAATTGCAGTTTTCCCATAGGCGTCCTTGATCAGATCATGTTTTCTGTTTCAGAGAATTTGGAGTAAGCATCAAACTTTGATAAGCAGTATCATAGATTGGGATAAAATATCGTTATTTTCACTTTCGTTATAATTGATTTGAGATTCTCTACTTTTGCAAAAACCTCAGCTACCAAACTCTCTTCCTTCCGAGGTTTCGCACTCACGATTCACTGACATCCATATACATAAATAACAATTCCAAGAATTGAAGGTAATTACCTCTATGAGAGTGAGCAAGAGGCGTCTAGCGGCGTCACGGATGGGCTGTTTAGCGTTGCCTAACCTTTGCCTAACCTTTCAACGACAACGGCAGCGAACACATTGAATTGGAGCTTGAAGTGGTCGCCAGCTCGAACGCCTGAAGCGTGCCCTGCGAGACCTTGAAGCTGCTATCCTTCAAGAGATTGAGGCATCATTTGACGAGCAAAGTGACTTAGGCAGAACTGAAGCTCCTCCTAGAAACTTCGAGAACCTTGGGGAGGCGCTCCACACCAACCATCCTCTCTCCTTTGCGTACTTGGCGCGTGGGATTTCAAGGGCTTCCTCCATGGCGGAGCGTTCGAATCTGTTCGAATCTATCGCGGCCGCGTGCAGACCTGTTCCCGGATTCACCATCGGTTGGACAAAGAAAGAGAGTGGAGGTGAAGAGTGGAAAGACAAACTCGTCTCACTGTGGAGAGACAGCAGAGAGGGAGGCAAAGGAGGTCATGGTTGCGGAACTTGGTCACATGCACTGGTGTTTACGTTTTCTAAGTGGGATGAAGTTTTAGAGTTTTTGATTTGGGAGAAGATTTGGTGAGTGTAAAACGGTGGAAGAAATTGGAAAATATGATAATAAGTTAGAAAGATTATAATTTATGTTGGATATAAACTTCTTAGAAATTAAAACTTCTACTATTATTATTATTTTTATTATTAACTTTTAGACAATTTACTAAAATTACTTTAAATTATGTTAGTTTGAGGAGGTTTCCGTAAAATAACCTCCAATACCATATTTTTTTTAGTACAAGTAGGTAACGGCTTATTAAATTTTTGGTTCATTTTATGAAGACCTAATTATAAGTTCCTATATGTTGAAAAATTTTAGGTTGATGACGTCTAATGCTAATAATGTCCTTATACATTAAGAAAAAACACTAAAAATAACAACTAATTTCAAAAACAAAAATAATTAATCAATATATATATAAATTAATTTAGATATCATTTAATAAATTAAAAATTATTGGTACCTAAAATAATTTATAAATAAAAAGTTATAACTTATTTATGAATTAGAGTTTGAATTAACATTAATTACTAAAGTTTTAGTTATTAAAAAATTAATGTTTAAATTGGTCTTTAATTTAAAATTAAAAATAAGAAGTAAGTAAAACTTTAATAACTAATTTTAGAAACTAAATTAAAAATCTAATTCACAAAAAGTTATGATGGATATTCGTAATTGAGACTATTTTAAATAGTGTTTTATAATAAAAACTAAAGTTTTTGAAGAAGAAATCTAAATTTTGTTTTATTTTTTTATTTTAGCCTTTTTACAATAATGTGTTGGAAAACATATTATCCTAAAGATAAGATAAAAAAATATAGAAGGAAACGTTAACGAAGTGAATTCTAAACAAGTGAAAATGAAACATTTTATCCAATGAAAATGTAAATTTCAAATATTCTGGTGGTAGTAATAATATAGTAATAATATAGTATATGCAGCATCACAATATGTAAACACGCCCCAAACCATTTGAACTGCGGAAAAAAGATAATACAACAGAAGCTAAGCTGAATCAGAAAATGAGAACAATTGCAATCTTCAAGCGATTCAGTATATATGCTGAAGTAGTCAATTGAAATCCATTGAAGTGATTGGCAACAGTGGATGCGTCCCTCTGCGTTGACGTTGCAGCCATGTGTCTCTGAACCGGCTTCTGAAAATGATGAAGAGATGAATGACGAACCAGAATGTGTATACAGAAAAACGTAATGATTCCCAAGTGTCAGGTAGCAAGAGCAGCAGCAAAGAAATCAAAGAGAGTGAAGCAAAGGCGTGCATGAGAGTGCGAAGGTGATGAATCCTAATGCCAAAGTTGAGGATACCCAAGAAGGCCAAGCAATAGAGAAGAAAGGTAGCAACGGAAAGCCAAATGGTCTTTGGATGAAGGAGAAAAGGGTTGGGATTTTGTGCATATCTGATTTGGAGAAAACCAAGCAGAACAAAGAAGATGAAAACAACAAGGGCATGAACAGAATTGTTTTCTGTGTTAAATACTGTCATGTATGCTATATTAAAGGTCACTCTATTACCTCTGAAAACAGCGGGTCTTGGCCTTACAACATCAGCCATGAAAAACTTCTGCTGCTGCTGACCCTCCAAAAGACCAAAAGTTTGAGACAGACAAGAGCTAAGGGATATGCATACTTCTGCAATGTAAGTGCAAAATATATAAAGGCGAGAGTGTAGTATGTAAGTCTACGTGCATATTTCTCTTCCTTTCCTCGAAAATTCCTAAGTGAGGGTTATTCTAATCAGAAATGAAATAGTCCAAATGTTTTTGAAAATTCTTGCTCCCATTGGACCATTTGTATCTCTATATCCCAACCAAACCCAACCAAAGATGATAAAATTATGCATTCCCAAGTATCCATCATCTCTCGTCGATGATCAACATTCCATTTTCAAACATCTCAACGTCAGTTCCTTCGTTCTCTCGAAGCTCTAAAAGTGTTTACTGACACTCCAAACCCACATAGGCTAAGAAAACAAGAATAAAAGTTAAAGAAAAATAAAATACAGCATATAAAATATTTAAATCTTCTATATTTCTTTTACTTTTATCTTTTAAACAATTATTTTTTCTTTTAAATAATTATTTTTTAAATTTAAATAATTATTTTATCATTAAGTAATTTAAAAAATACATTTATTTATTTGTTTTATTGTTTTATTAAATTTAACATTTTTTAAACTAAAATAATTACTTTCAAT
Organism: Vigna umbellata; assembly: GCF_029865625.1. Taxonomy (NCBI): domain Eukaryota; kingdom Viridiplantae; phylum Streptophyta; class Magnoliopsida; order Fabales; family Fabaceae; genus Vigna; species Vigna umbellata. The sequence continues at coordinate 47,873,574 of NC_142173.1, read as the reverse complement.
AAAATTATGAAAAATTATTTATGTTTATTTTTATAATTACAATAATAATAATTTTATTATAAAAAATTAACACATATACATAATTAGTGTCTTTTCACTATTTATTATATATATATATATATATATATATATATATATATATATATATATATATATATATATATATATATATATATATATATATATATATATATATATATATATATATATATATATATATAATATCAATTTTAAAGTCAAACACTCTCGTTAATAAGACATGTGTTGGTAGATGATCATGCGCATGAGAACAATAGTACGTATTGTTTAATCATTAGCACGCAATAAAAAATAATTTATTTATTGAATATTATAATAAGACCAAAAAAAAACTATATAAATAATTAATTCCAGCATGTTTTTGAAACAATAGTTTTCAAACTATTAATTTTGACAGCCTAAATCGAATCAAAATTCTTTTATAAAACGGAACAGTGATGTTTTAACACTTATAAATTTTTACTATTGCGCTTTTTATTTTTTTATAACTATACAAGTTTTTTTATAGGATAATGATACTTTGAATTTTGTTTATAATGTTAAGTTTAGCCATAAAAAGGATATTATTATAAGAGGGAAAACCAACAGAAAAAAAGAGAGTTTGATTTCAATTCAGATATTAGACTGTAACTGTTTTTCAATTGTAAAATTGTCCTCCAATCACGTCACATAAATGATGCCGCCCCCCGGTACCGCCTCTTTCTCTAACCTGCTTAATATAATTGGAGGTTAAAAAAATTAAGGTTTAAACCCTTTAGTTATTTTAATGTGAGGTTTTTTCATTTTGACTTTTTTTTTTATTAGAATCTTAATTAAGTTTTTATAAGTAGTAATTTGTATTAAATAAGTTTTTATCGTTAAATTTCGTTAACGGATTAAGTTTTTACACAGATAAAAGGATGGTGTGTTTTTTTCTTGAAACGTGGCTTGTTCAAAGTTTAAACGTGGCATTGTTCATGGTTATTAAATTGAAATAATCTGATTTGTGAAATATATAGGATTTAGGGTTCTTTACCTTGCGCGAAGTAATTTGGATTGTTTTTTTTCAGGATTGGGAAGTAATTGAAGTTTGGACAATGGGGAGTGCGAAAGCAGAAGACGTAACAATGTCGATGGGTCATTCGTGTTCCTCTTTCACTTGCAATGAGTGTGGAAGAAAGCATTTGCGATCTATGAGCTCTCGTGGAGATGGAGGGTGGGACAGGAATGATGGTTCGCTGATCTGCCATTGTGGAGATAAGTCTGTGTTGAGGACTGCGAAAACCAGTAAGAATCGTGGCAAACAATTCTGGGGTTGTCACTAGTGCACTCAAGGGATATGGCCTCGGTTATTTTCGGTTATAGACACCGGTTCCGTAACCAAGGCATATACAGACGAGGTAAAAAATCTACCTCTTTTTGCCTCGGTTGTGAACCGAGTCCAAAAACGATAGGATTATGCCTCGGTTTCTGCTGAACCGAGTCAATATCTCGGATTCTACTGCCCCGCTTGGGACCTGAACCGAGGCGTGTAGTGGTTTTTGATTTTCCAGAAAATGTTCCAGGAAGTTGCAGAAAGCACTGAAGCAGAAAGCACAAAAAATGTTCACGGTTACTCCATCCAAAATTGCAGACCCAACTAAGCTCAATTTGCCCCCAATCCAAGACTCTACTGCCATCCAGTGCCCTCAATCTACCTCATGGTCAAACCCAACACAGATGCAACGAGCTTTAAGCTCTCAAAGAAACCCATACGCAGCGAACAGACCCAAATCTCACCTTCTCAGACCGAGACATTCTTCGCAACAGAAACACCAACGACAAGCAAACAGAGCCGCTCTCGTCCCCGTCCCCGCGCCGTTCGTCTCCCTAACAGAGCTGCAGAGTCGTCGTTTGCTTCCTCCTCCGCCACCTCAATCGTTGTTGCCTCTGCCGCTTCTCCTCCTCCTCCGCCATCATCAAACCCTAATTTGCACCACCACCATCAACATCAAACCCCAATCGCACTCACCTTTTTCACCAAAAAACTCCATTGACACACCATCACGACACTCCGTTCATCACCACCTAGCACCGCCGCCACCATTGACGCACCACCACCGGTTGCTCTTCCCTCTAGAGGCAACGCACTCGCAGGAGATTTTGGAGGCGAGAGCAAGAGCGAGCGGAGGGAGGCGAGAGCGAGCAGGGAACTAGGTTTTCCTTCAACATTTGGGGAAAATTTTGGGGAAATAAGAGAGGCTTATATGCCCCGGGTCCTTATTGTGCCTGAGGCAATAGAGGCTTATGCCTCGGTTCTTCCTACCAACCGATGCCGTATACCTTTTCCATCTCGGGTTTCTCTTAATCGCGTTAGAAATTGCGTCAGAAACTGCTAATTAGGCATCGGTTGCCTTCACAACCGAAGGGATAGCTCTTTTTGGCACCGGTTTAGTCTGAACTGAGGCCTATAAGGTCTCGTTAATAACGAAATTGTCACCGTGTCTGAATAGGCAGCGATTTGGTGTAAAGAGAGGTCTATTGTGCGAGTTTAAAAGCACATTTTGTACTAATGTGCCCTAGGTATAAGGTTGGAAGTTAAAATGGGGGATGCAACTACTTCAGGTGGTTAAGTGATTGGGGAATTGAAGAAAGTTTTGTTGTGAGGTGTTGGAAGCAAATGATGAGAGGTTGGTGAAGAGTTTTGAAAATGAAAGTGATAAGAAGATAGTTCGTGTGCAGAAAGTTGTGATGGGTCTTCAAAGTTGGATTAAATTTTTGGTTGGGGTTGTCAGTGTTCTATGTGTGATGAACATCATTATAATTGCAATGTTGATGGGAAGAGCTTGATAATTTAGGTCTGTTTGGGTATTAGTAGTAGGGTTGATAATTTTAGTGTAGTTCTGTTTAATGTATTTATGTTTTTTGCAATGAAGATGTATCAGTTTCAGATCCTAAATGAAATGATAATTTGGGAAAAATCAGTTTTATTGTTTTGGTATCATTTTGTTGTCAGCAGTTGCCCTATGTATAACATAACATGTGCATAGAAATTGTAAAACAATTCTCAATAAAGGCTGAGTAAACACTTTTGAATAAAACATACAACCTGTAAAACAGTTCTGAATAAAACATAGAAAATATTGTATTCTCGGGACCTGAGTAAACAGAACTTTAAGAGGAATTGAACTAAGGGCACAATAATGATAAATAATAAAATTTAATATCAGGAGAATAAAGAAAATGCATAGGCTTCAAACTGAACATTTGTATATTAATACGATTGAATAGTCTATTACATACTGAAACATTAAAGCATTGTTTAGAAGACATGTCTATAAGATGATAAACATCAAACTTTGCCCTATTACATTTGGTACTACTAAAACATATAACAATCTTCAACTCAAAAGTGGTTTTTGTCCATCTGCTTCACCCTCAAGCAATGAACGGGGTTGGTGTCCCTCTTCCTGCAACTGGTTTGTCTTGGGGCAGTTTTTTCTGTTGTGGCCCACTTCCCTACAAATGTCACATCTCTTCAATAATCCCCCTTTTGACATTCTGGTGCTACTTTTCTTCAACTCCCATTACTCTAACCTCCTTTTCTTCTTAGGACGACCAGGCATCTGTCTTGTTGATGGAGGCATGACATCTAGACTTTGGGTTACCTCCCAGAGGTTATTTCCATTAATGGGATATATAATTGAGGGATAAATTTCTTCATATGTAGACTTTTTAAAGCACACATGTATGTAGTCCTCTGGATCTATGTTGAGAAACCTCATTGCTGCTAGTGCATGTACACAAGGTATGCCACTGATGCTTCATTTCCTGCAGGAGCATGAATATTGATCTACATCCACCACAAACGTTTCCCCACTTTGGGACACATGTCTGACTTCAAATAGTCTTTGTGTAGACCAGTTGTCAATCAATAGGTAACATTAGTTTTTTACTATCTCGGATAACATAAACAAAGATATACATATGTCATAAATTTTGGATACCTGGGAATCCAATTCTTTGTTAGTAGTCCCTCCTTTTGTAGTCTACTCAATATTTTAGGACAAATTAATGACTTAAATGACGTTACTCTTGACCTATTAGTGGCCTATCTCTTCATCATGTATAGTCTGATTTCCTCCAACATTGTAATAATTGGTTTTGTCCTCGTATTTACCAGCACACTGTTAAAGGCTTCTAACATGTTATTAACTAAAGTATCACATTGAGTTGTGGTTGTGAATCTTTATCTGGACCAAAACCTTCAATAAAGATGTATGTCACACAATAAATATGTTGAGTAACAAGAAAGTAAAAGTTATGTAAACCGAGAGTGTCAAACCTTGGAGGAATAGCTAACAAGTGTCGAAAAGCATCTTGGTTGACCTCTTTGATACATCTCATCTCGTTCTCCCATTTTTGTAGGTGGGTTACTATAGCTGCCCTCCACATAAGCTTTTTCAGGTTCTTTCCAAGGAATTTCTTCCTAAAGTTGGCATATAAATGTCTTCCACAAAATCTTTGTGCAACTCCAGGAACAACATCTTGTACTGCTTGTAACAAACCCTGTGAATGAAGAATAAAAATGGTGAGATGGTATTAATTTGAATAAATTTGTATAAGATAGAAGTCAATAATTATAATGGAAGTTACCTTCTGTTGATCTGATATGATTGTAAGTGAAGAACACACCTCAGGTCCACCGAGGTCTTCAATCAATAGCTCCATAAACCAAGTCCAAGTCTCCTTGTTCTCAACTTCTACAATTGCATACGCTAGTGGCAACATTTGGTCGTTTGCATCACAAGCCACAACAGTTAATAGCTCACCACGATGTCTGCCTTTCAAAAAGGCTCCATCAAGGCCAATGACTGGCCTGTATGAGACAAAGTTATCTTTGCATGCCTTTAGGTATGCGTAAAACCTCTTGAAGATTGATTTCCTATCATATGACTCAACTTTCACCTTGATTGTGGAGACAGGATTTCTTCCGAATAACTCATGAGCATAATCATAAATTCTACTATACTGCTTACTGAAGGACCCAGCCACTTCGTCTGATGCATAGGCTTTGGCCATGTAAGTCATGTTCTTAGAAATTGCTATATTCCATTTCCTAGTAATTTTATCTCTAATATCAACTCCCTTTACATTAGGATTCTCTCTCAGTGTTTTTTCCAATTTTCTACTAAGTCATTTTGCATTGAATACTCGCAACTTGTGTTCCTTACTGCATGTATGTTTGTCAACCACAGTCCTCAGTTGCCATGACTTTACTGCATCCATGAAACCAAAATATGCCTTCCACGGACATTCTCCTTTTGATCCCAAACTTTTAACCCTAATTCTTTTTTTATCATTTTTAACAAGTTTCAAATTTTTCCCATCGTCTACTGCATAACTTTTGATGACATCAAGGATGTCTTGTTTATGCACGAAATATGTTTCCACTTCCAAGTTGAAATCAATCATTTTTTTGGGCATAGTAAACATAGAAAAATGTTCATACCCTTCTTCATCCTCATTGTCCTCATCACTAATATCAGGAGAAGTTAAGTCCTCAGATTGTCATTGAACCAAATGGAATCATTAATATCATCTTCTTCCATATCTGACTCAGACCCAAGTAAAACAGGTTCAACCTCAACCTCATCACACTGCACATTTATGTCTACTAACCCATCCTCACTGTGCATCTCACCATCATCATTATCACGTGATGTACTCCAATCACAGACTTCTATTTCTATATCCTCCAAGTCTTGTACTTATATTCTGTAAGCCTGACCATCTAACCTATGACCCTCACCATCCTATGCTTCTATCCTTTCAGCCTCAACACCAGCTTCCTCAACCTGTATCATTTCTTCATGCACTTCATCTGTTGCTGTCCTTTCAGCATCACCTTCCTCAACCTCTGTCCTCTCACCCTCATCTTCATGCACTTCATTTGTTGTTGTCCTCTCACCATCAGCTTCCTCAACCTCTATCCTCTCAGCCTCAACTTGAACTTCATTTGCTTCTCTACTCTCAGCCTCGACATCAGGTTCTTGTCCCTCTATCCTCTCTTCCTACACTTCATCTGCTGTTGTCCTCTCACCATCATCTTCCTCAACCTCTATCCTCTCTTTTTGAACTACATTTGCTTCTGTCCTCTCACCTTCAACATCACCTTCCTCAACCTCTATCCTCTCTTCCTGAACTACATATGCTTTTGTCCTCTCAACATCTCCTTCATCAACCTCTATCCTCTCACCCTCATCTTCAGCTGCTTCTGTCATCTCAGCATGACTAACATCCTGTGCTTTTATCCTCTCACCATCACCACCTACCCCCTCATCCAACACTTGCCTCAAACCATCATCTACACCCTCAAAAAATTGTGCAACCTCACCACCCTCATTAACCTGAGGTGCAACTTCCTCACCTCCCTCATCAACGTTGTATTCAATCATGTGAATCACATCAGGTTGAGAGATAGTGTGCACAACATATAAATGAACTTGTCCGTTTAAGTGAGCTAAATTGACAATATGCATGGCACTTACGTCATCACACAATGGTTCTAGCTTATCATCTAATATAGGACCACATCCAACAGAAAACCACAGATCCTTAAAATCGTCGTACCCAAGACTTTTCACTACACTAACTACAACAAAATAACTCCATAAGTCAGGATCAAAATACATTGTCTCACTTTCCCCTTCATATTTCAGGCACCCGTCATTCACGAACTTCCCTCCATGGTGAATAACAACCTCTATATCATCCATCACACACAACACAATGAACAATATTTTACACCTACAAATAACCCTAAAACGACAAAAAAAATACAATTATTAAGTGATAATGACAGAACAAGCAAAGGGTTTAAAGATGGGGGACTTGGGGACATGGGGGACCACAACCGCAATATGCAAACACCACATTTTCAGACAACCCCAACCCCACTTTCAAAAAAGCATCCTCAGATAACAACAGAAACAACCGAATATTAAATTCACATCTATGTAAAGTACACATACTAACCTTCCAGTAAATTCCACTTCACGCACACCTGCAACGACTTCACGTTTGACGTCCAAACTCCAATCACGAACCTCCAAATCCCTAGTCAAGTCTGTATCCTCTCCACTAAACACTTCGCTCAAGCTTCGGATGCACTCTCCTATCAGATTTCTAATCCCAGATTCAATTTCTTTGAACCCTAAATCTCATTTCAGATTTCCCTAATTTTATATTATTACGTTTAAAATAATTCAAAGAATAATGCCACGTTTAAACTCTGAACAAGCCACATTTCAAGAAAAAAACACGTCATCCTCCCACATGTGCAAAAACTTAACTCGTTAACGAAATTTAACGGCAGGAGCTTATTTGATGCAAATTACCACTATAAGAACTCAATTGGGGATTCTAATAAGAAGGAGATCAAAATGGGAAAACCTCACATAAATTGGGACAACTAAAGAGTTTAAACCAAAAATTAAAAATAACTATCATTATCATTAACTTTTTAATTTTTCAGATAAATAAAAGAAAGATCTAGTTAACATCGTGATGATTATTCTAGCCTATTTGTCCAAACCTCTCATAATTTATTACAATTTTTACGGAGCCACCAACATTACAATTTTGCCACACATCTAAGAACTTATCATCATGAAAGAATATAATTTCAGAATAGGTATGGTTTTTTAATTTTATTCCAGTTTTTTTTAATTGTTATTGACCTTTTTTTAATTTAGTCTTTTAATTTTTTAAAAAATATTTAATTTGATCCTTTTTACAGTTGCCAAGAATGAGAATTTTCTGTAGAAATTTGACTATTTGTGTAGAGAAAACTAAATTAGTAAAAATATGTGAAATATATGTAGAGAACTCCCGTTCTTGACAAATGTAAGTAAAAAAATTAAATTAGATATTTTTAAAAAGAAAAAAATCAAATTAAATATTTTTAAAAACTAAATAATTAAATTGGAAAAACCAATAACTAGAAGTTTTTTTCAAATTTAAATAAAATTAAAAGACAAAATTAAGAATCAAGCCAACATAATAATAATTAAAAACAAAAAAAAAACAAAATACATACTTTTTCTTAAGTTAAATTTGATTTATAGATAGCAAAATTAGATAGGAGATATTTGTTTTCATTTTTTATTAATTTGTTGATAATATGGAATGCATAATATTTTATAGACTGTGTATTTTATTTCAAGTGTATCTATATTGTTATTTGACAACCTTAATTAACTATTTCAGGGTAGAATCCAGATAAATATGGCGCTGTTGGAAGATTAATTATTTGTGTGTAACTTAGATAAATTTAAATTCTAGGTTTAATACCTATTTTGGTCCCTCTTTTCGGAGGGTTTGATCAAAGTGGTCCTTCCTTTTTTCAAAAATTCACTTTAGTCCTACCTTTCGCAAAAACTGTTCAAGTTGTCCTTTTTGGTAACGACGTTAAGTTCACTAACGGTAGAACTGTCAGGTGTGCAATGTTTGATGATGTGGCATTATAATTTGTTTTAAAAAATAATTAATAATGACGTGTAAATAGGGTAAAGTAAAAAAATAGTGTATATTCCACCAGCATCAAGGCTTCGATACTCCTCTGCTTGCACCCAGAAAACACTATAGAAAATGGTAGCAGAATCAAATGCATTTCCAGAATGAACAGACCCAAATCACAAATCCCATGCCGATAGGTTTAAAGCTTATCTTTTGAAACAACTCATATCCCTCATCTTCCACCATCACCCAAATCAACCACCGCCGAAAGAAAATCAAACAACAAATCAATTTCTGAAGCAAAACGCCTTACCATCACAACCTGAGAATTCTGAACATCCTCTCCTTCATCTCCAGAAGTTCAACCCAAACATAAACCCATTTTTTCCCCAACCCAATGCTTAACAGAAAACATTCACTACACCAATCAGAAAATCAATTTTTCACGCCCCAAGACTCACGCCCAACACAATACAGTACAAACAAGAAGGTGATTGCCGATGGCGGGTGTGAATTCCGAGTAGAAGCGGTGCAACCATGACGATTTATTTCACCTTCGACTTTGCATAACAGAGGAAGAGGAGTTTTATCGCCGGCATTGGAGTGGCGACCCTTTCTGGCATCAACGTCTTAAGACGAGGCGCAGGGAGAACCTCGCGCGAAGAGGAGAAGGAAGAGGCACCTTGGTGCGGTGGCCGGCAGAGATTGTGGCAGCGATCGCGCGACGAGCGGCGGAAGAGGGGAACTCTCACCTCGATCGGCAACAAACGTCAGCGCCGGCGACGCCTTGTGCCACAACTCGCGGTGGCTGGTTGGGTGGAGGCCTGTTGCAGCGGCAAATCAGTGAGAGGCAGTGGGAAGCAAACTCTCCCTAGGGTTTCTGGTTGAGAAATTAATTTTTTTTTAACCCATATAATGAAATGACACTGCCAACACATATAAAAGGTTCCAAGTCATCAAACATTGCACACCTGGCAGTTCTACCGTTAGTGAACTTAACGCCGTTACCAAAAAGGACCAACTTGAACAGTTTTTGCGAAAGGTAGGACTAAAGTGAACTTTTGAAAAAAGGAAGGACCACTTTGAACAAACCCTCCGAAAAGAGAGACCAAAATAGGTATTAAACCTAAATTCTATCACTCTTTATAAAAGTGTAATATCTTAAAATTGAATATTTAAGTAACTTATGATGTATTAATAGGGGATTCAACTTCATTAGTTTGGGAGAGATTGTTAAAAATATTGTTTGATTTGGTTTTCTTTTTCAAAAATGTTGGTGTTATTCTAATAGTTTAATTTTATTTTCGTATTTAATCTTTTTCTTTTAACAAAATAAAAAATATAAGTTACTAAAATTGAACACAAACAGAAAAGGAAAAGGATAGAGACTAAAGGCTATCTAGAAGAATTTAGAAGAATGACCATAGGGAAAATAAAACTTATCCAAAAGAAAAGCTTACAAAGAAAATAGAATCAATACCATTAAATCACAAATACTGTTATAAGAATGAGATAGACATTTATTCCAATTAGACTCCGACAACAAGTTAAGAAAACCACAAAAATAATATTATTTTGTCAAATACAATGCTTCTGAATATAATAATTAAATATTTAGATCCATTTTGATAGTTTCACCATTACATCCATACTATTATATAAAAATTTAACTACACTTTATTATTGTTTCTTATCATAACAAATAAAAGTAAGTACACAAAGTAAATGGGCATATATATTTTCACTAGTAATAATAATAATAAAACTTTTAAATAATGCTCTTAAAAAATAATTCATTTTAATTAAAGAAAAATATTAATTAAATCGTTTTAAAAAAAGTTCGATTCAGTTTAATATTAATTCAATTCTGTTTCGTTCTATTTCTGCAGAGCTAGATGCAGCTACTATTGCCCCTCAGTGCATGGAAAAAAGTGAAGTAAGAACACTTCAGTTAATTATTCATTTAGATTGTAAGAGCCACCAACATTACAATTTTGCCACACCTCTCTAAAAGAATTTATCATCATGAAAGAATAGAATTACAGAGTAAGTCAAAAAACAAAAGATACTTACTTTACACATTAGCTATTTATAAGTAGGAATGAGCAGAAGGATGCATACTCTCACGTACCCTCAACACCCTTAACAGAAATATGCATCCTTTCTGAACCAAAACCACAGTTATGTTAAGCAAAATCAAATAAATATTACACAAAGAAGAAAAAAAAATGATTTTTTTTTTCCGAGGAACACTGCTCAAAACAATGGTTTTAAAATGATCATCATGCTGTTGCTGCAAGCATGGATGAATTAGAGCTTTCCTCGTCTGGTGGGGGCTTGATATATTTCCCTATCACTTGTTGGCGATGACGTTTCCTCATTCTGTTCTGTTTTTCTATGCTTTTTTGCTTTCTCTTTTCCTTCTCTTTGTGCCTTAAACTTCTCTCTCTCTCGTATACACCTTGCCAGAATACTTCACCCGTTGAAGGCCACAACCAATGCCTCTTAGGATCCTCAGAATCTGATAGTTCTGCCAAGTCCTCATCCATGCTCTTAAGGGTGCTGTATGAGAACCATTTGATCCACATCTGACCCCTGCGGCTCTTGAACTTGTGTTGTTCCTGCATTAGACCAGTCTCAGGGTCCACATACACCATTCTCCTTGCACTGTGGTATGCCCACACATTAACAAGAAGCTCCAGAAGCCGTGAATAACAATGCTTATCCTGCAATTTTATTTCATCCATGTTTTTACACAAGTGGGGGCAAAAATAAGTAGCAACGATATAATATACTTGATCCTTTGAGGAAGAAAATTACTTTTGACAAACTCAAAGGACAGTGTCCTGTTGAATGGTGTTCATCATACATCTGTGCATCCATTGCATCCACAAACATTCTGCACAAATTGTGGTTTACATCAGTTATCTAACTCTCAAACAAGTTACAAAGATCAATTTTCTTATTTTGCGAAATGAACTTAGTTTATACCTGGAGAACATTACAAACTCCAAAAAGGATCTAGTGGGCAGAGCCCAACTCTGCATGACAGACCATGTATCACCATCTACGGACATTGGTGGCAAAGAATCCACATCGTCTTTTAACCCATACATTCTCCTCATGGCTTTTGAGAAAGCAAACCTTCGCTCAAACACAAATGTATAGAAAATCAAGCAACATCTTTAAAAATGTAAAAGAAAATGAAAGCAAGGGTCTAAAGACTCAAGCTTTCATGTAGTCAAGATAAAACAGAATGGATTTAAGAGACCATACTTGCAATTTCCTGCATTAATGGCGTCACAAAATGACCAAAAGTCCTTTTGCAAAGGGTTTCGTGAATCCATATCCATGCGAACCCAAAAGTATAGTGCATCCCCATACCTTTTGGATTGGATGGCATTCAATAATGAATTTTCAGCAGTTTCGGACAAAGATGCCTGTTAAAACCCCACAATAGATGTCAAGAAGCAAGAACAAGAGACAGATTTGAGAAATCCAATTTATCATTTCCATTCAAGTCACCTTTCGATCTTTCAGCCTTACACACATTCCTCTAAACAGACAAATATATTGACAGATGGAAAAGGATATCAAGAGGCATATGCCCAAAGAAATGAGATATGGAAAAAAAAACAATCATTTATACCTTCTTTGCTGTTGCTCTCCAAGACTGAAATCCAATCCAAGCATTTCTGTGTAACCGGTCAATCCTGTTTGCAATTGCAAAGAAGGCTCCATGTTCGCCGAGTAAATCACGATAGTAACCATTATTAAGCAGTGGAAGACGAGAAGGAGCGTCAACATCATCTTTCCCTGGTCTACGACCTTTACCGGACTGCAAACATCCAGCACATTCATAGCATCAGATTGAAATAAGAAGCTAATCACTATATTTTTCAGAAGAGAAAGCACTAAGTACTATTACAGAATATTTGGGGCATTATTATCATTGCATATGAATACAAGGGGTGTCTAAAGATCCCTCTTAAGGTTTCTCCAAATAAAGCCTTTTTCCATACACAAGACCAGAAAATCAAGTGTTATAATCACTGGTAAAAGTGGACTAATATTAGAATACAATATAATACAAAAACACCCAACTTACTAGGCCAACTCCTCGATAAAGAGTTTTCTTATGTAGAAAAGACCAGGATCCTTCCCCAAAATAGGGTTCATAAATGCATAGTGATTGTCCTGTACGCTCAAGCTCTCCATCATCTCTTTCATGTAAATCATTCTTTGCTCTATCAGCCCTCTTAGCATTTTTATATACATCCTCCCATGTTCCATGAAACTGCTCTGTTCTATCCTTCAACTGCATTAAAACTCGACACGAGTTAAAAGCTTAACTCACCAGAAATGAAAGTCATCAAAGATTTAATACCCAAATTTTATAAAGAATAATCCTAAATTCCCCTAATCATTCTTCCAAATAATCCTCAAGAAATTTGAACACTTGGTGTTTCATTGATAACGAGTACTAGGAAAGTTATTTGATGTTTTAGAAAGAAATAGCATTTCTCTTCTATAAATTAGAGCATTCCTTGATCTCACCTCTTCCTCCTCCCTTCTTTTTTTGGTAAGAGCCAGTTGAGTATATCTTTCTTCTTCCCATATGCTATATACAAATATATCATTTGCTGCAACTGTCGTAGTGGATCTATTTTTATGAGAATGATTCCACTGGCCCTCATATTTATCCAAAAACATGCTACTTCTTAATGTCCTATTACTATATGTCATATTCGGAACAGCTTCAAATAAATGCCATTGCCACTGTTCTTTAACATTGGGGGGAATATCTGAAACAGCCTTGGGTGGAGTAACCTCTGATGGAAGCCTGAGAATATTCTGAAGTAAAGATGCATATCCATCAATTGCTTCTGAAACCATAAGATTCTTTGCAGTGTTCCTCCCTATAGAGGCAATGTTACGAGCCAAGGGTGAGATTTTCCCATTTGAGATCACTTCCAATAAAATTTGTCTCAGAGCTCTGATATTATCCCTTGGGAAAAGATAGCCATTCACCCTGTCATCAACCTAGTTAATGTCAACAAGATAGTCAGCACTCTCCACAGAAATACAAGATATGAGAAACTTTAACTCTTCATTTTAGATGCAGGGGAGTTATTGTAAAAGTAAAAAAGAAATAACTAGTCTGGATTATTGGAGGACACTTCAAATTAAAGATTGATAAAAGTAACAACCAGTAATCTAGACCCATGATATGGCTAACGTAAAAAGATTAGAGTGCAAACTTACATATTTTCTGATCATGGGAACATCTGGAGCAATAATTGGTTTCTCAAAGGACATAGCCTTGATCAAAATCTCTGGAAAACAATGTTCTTCAAGAAGGGATCCATATACCACTACATCTGCTATACCAAGTACGGAATCGGCATTCAAATCTCCAGCTATGTGCTCTATAATACCTCTTGGGTATTTCAAGCTATGCGCCATGGTCTAGTGTAACAGAGTACAAGATGAGAAAACTTCAAATTATTTAGCCAAAAATCAAAGATAAGGTGGGTATATACCTCAAGAGCCACACTGTAATTATTTGTTAATTCTCTACTATGAACAATGATTCGTAGTCTTGCACTGGCATTATCTTTGTTAATAGGGAAATCTGTCACAAGTGGTTCTAAAGCCCTTAAAACAATGGCATGCCCCAACCACATGCCCTTGTACAGAAATTGACTGCTCACAATTGCAATAATCACATCTTCGGGGTCATAGCCCATATTGACACGCATATTATCTTTATGTAAGGCCATAAATGCTTCTGCTTCTAATGCTTCAGCAGGGGAACCAGGAATAACGAAAAAATTTCCAGCATCAAATGTGGAGTAAATCATCTGTGGAATTACAAAATAATCATATGTCACAGGTATGATTTCAGTGTATCAAACATTAAATAAATAATTTGGCCCATACATATTACCGGCAAAGCATAGTTTGGAAAGACAACAACTGTTGAACGATTGAAAACTCTTCCCCAATCGTTCAAAAATTCTATCTGCCCATTAGTGGTATATTGCCTTGATCGATAAGCAAGAGCATTTTCATGAACAATCCATATAAGAGGGATGGACTTGAAAGGTTCCTGCAAAAAGCTGTACAAAATAAAATCATTCGTGTTACTTGAAAGGATATCCGTGCCAGAAACCTCAAATACAATTCATGGATGCAAAGGCAGCAAGGGATTCAGGAAACAACAATCAAGTATCATACCATGAAAAGGCACCTTTGGCTTCCAGAGAGCTCACAATTATACCATCATAGCTGGGAGGAAACAGACATTAGCTTCAATGTTGACAAGATATACAAACATCAAAAAGATTAAAGAAACAGTTATTTTATCAGCCTAAGTTGCTATTTGATTCGGATTTCCACACATTTCAATTATTAAACTATTCAAAATTCTTTTTTGTTATCAGCATACAAATCGCTTAGTCCAGAAGTAAAATTAGAAGAACAATCATACTTTAGCCAGTCCACAGTGTTGTTTCGCTTATCACAAGTTCTGACGATAGAAATGGGAACTCCTAACTTTCTCCACACATTATGCCCTGGTCCATCTTCAAGTGAAAAGACCTGCAAAACATAGAGAGTACCTGGGCTAAAATAAACATAAAATTGATTGAAAATAAATGTTAAAAATGATGTCGGCAAAACATCTTAATAATTTAGCCTCACTTTGACTAGTCACAATTCTCTTAAGGACGTCAATCTACATTTTTAAACCCGTAAGCCTGCTTCGATTTTCAAATACGTGATTGCCAAGATTCTATGAGGCATTTGAAAGTTGAAGCCAATAGTCAAGTAAACACAGATACAACAAACTAACACTTTTCCTATAATTCGACATACTCTCCAGCTCTTCCAGAAACAAAGCACCACATTCATCCAGCACTAGTGCACTCAGAGAGACATTGATGATTTAGCTGGCTCCCCATTCATTGTAATTTCCCTAAACAATTTTACAATATAAAATGCCGAGAACAAACTGTAAACGGAGTACCTGGATTTCATAGCCAATCTCTTGCAAAGCAGTTGCAACTGTTACCATAAGTAATTGGTGAGAATCAACCAACAGTTCTCCAAACACCTTCAAAAGAAATCAAAATCACATCAATAGAGAAATAAATTTTCATAGATCAACCATACCGAAAAACTCATACAGCACTAAAAATTACTTAACAACAAACTTGACTCTAACTTCAACAGTTCCAAATTGATGTAAACCTACCCCCATTAATAAAAACCATGCTGAAGTGAACCACATGCACAACCTAAAAACACCAATGGATAAAAAAGTATTTGAAAATGGTTAAACTAACCAATGCAAGCTGAGGCTTCCTGTATCCAAAATGTTGCGCTGTGTGGTTAAACAAACCCGCATCCATGCCCTCACCACCACCTCTCCTAAATTTCTCCAAAATCATTGGCAAAAGAAGGGCATCCTCCCCAATGTCCAACACAACCTTCTGAATTTCTCCATAATGGAACAAATTATCAGACCGCATTCTCACAGCTTTCAAGGACTCATCATCGGAGTTTTCCACAACCGACCCTGGCAGAAACATTTGGAACACAACGACCAAGCACAGAAACACCACCACCGTACAAATCCATTGCAAGTAATCGAGCTTCTTAAAGAGCAACCTCGAAAAGCTCGATCTGAACCTGTGAGAAAAAGGATTCTTCTCTTTTCTAGTAAACTGAGTACCAAACAAGCTCCCCTTCTTCAATGGGATCCCAGATTCCAAGGAACCCATTAGAGTCCCATCAATTGGGTCGCAGCAGAATGGGAAAAAGCTTCAAACTTGGGCGAAAACTGGCATGCAGACTAACACCCAGACGCCTGCCCTTCAATGGGGATTCAACCAGAGCTGAAAAAGACCCAAACTTTGTGCTTGAATTCAAGAAAAAGACCAAGAAAGATTCTGGGTGTGAGAAAACTGGGTTCTGATGTGGATTTGGGTGATTTGAGGTGGGAACTGTTCGGTGAATTTACTTAAGACGAAAGAAAGAAGGAAGAAGAAGAAGAAGATTTGACGAGTGGGAAGTGGATGCACACGGTAGAGACAATGCCCAGTGAGCTGAAGACTCGGGAACGAAACGAATCTAATCTGAAAAAAAAATTAAAAAGGAAAAACAAAACGAAAATTAAATGGATCCATATTTTTGCTGTCTGAAAGGGTAACTACAAATGTGTGCTCTTTTTATTTATTTATTTATTTATTTATTTGGCAAAAATGAAAGTGTTCTATATCTGTGTTAAATAAACTTCAACAAATCTTGTTCTGCTACCTATTTGGAAATGAAATGCTAATATCTTGTCACGCGCATTGGGTGAAAAGCGTAGGGTCACGCGTGCAGAGAAAAAGTTGTAGAAAAAAAAATCAGTATGAAGTATTCTGAAACCCTTTGATGTGATTGATTATTGAGCTTTTTTCCATATAGGTAGAGTCTCAATATTATAGCAGAAACTAAATCTGCATAGAGACTTTATGAAATTTCTAATAAAGTCAATATGATAATTTATTGAAGGTGAATGCTACCCAGAACTAGTTATGTGAACCGTTATTTTAGCTTTTAGATTAATCAAAAGCATAAGTTTTTATTATTCTACTTTATTTTTAGTATGTATTATTGCTTTACTCTGCTATCTCATGATTTCCATGGTGTTCTTGTTGATGTCACAATTATCTAATGTTTGAGGTTATACTTATTTTTCTATTGAGTTTGAGTTGGATGATTTGATGAGAGGTTGGAGATTTATTTCATATTCCTAATTTCCTGTTTATATCATAAATGCATGGATAGGTGTGTGGAACAAACCTAGAAGCAAGGATAATTATGATTGTGTTTTAGGGAAATTATTATGTGAAGTGGTAGTGGAAAATATTACTCCGCACACAAAATATTATTAAGGAGGTGGTGGAAATAGAAATGAGAGCATGTCAGATCCAATGCCAACAGTGTTTACTATTTGATTCTTAATATAAAAAAAATTTCTTTTTATAAATTTATTATTCAGATACCGGATACGGATTTAAAAAATATTTATACATATTTTAAAATCGTCGGACATCTGGATATATTCATAAATAATTAAAAAATATATTTTATAAATTAAAATAAAATTTAAATAAAATATAAAAAAGTAAAATTTAAATTATGGCTAGTCAAATTTTACGTGGGTTCTAGTGATAATTAACATATAAATTTTTATATTATTTACAGTTATGTTAGCACATCACTGATTTTATCGGATGAATTATAACTAACATAATAAGTTGTCATATAAAATTATTTTTGCAAGTATTTTTTTACTTTTTACTTATTTTTTTTATAAGAAAAATTTAATCGATTAATAATTGGAAAAATACAATTTGGATTGTTGGAGGTTTTACATCAACTAAAATAAGATTAATTTATAGTATATAAGTGCGTACAAATCTCATCTTACAAACCAATTTTGAGAGGTTAAGTTAAAGTTTAAAGTTCACTTCTTAACATGGTATCAAAGTTAAATATTATTCTAGTGAGATTTATTGTTTGTTAAACATATTGTTCTATTCGCTATCACCACTCATCAATGTTTAGTTTTATGTTCAAAATGTATATATCTTGGCATAAAAGGTGCATTAGAATTCTACATAGACTATAAATAAAGTTAATTTATAGTATATAAGTGGGTGCAAATCTCATTTTACAAATCAATTTTTGTGAGATTGAGTTAGATTTACAATTTCCCTTTTAACATGATATCAAAACCATTATTAGAATTTATTTTAACAAGATTGGTTGTTTATTAAACATATCATTCTTTACATGTATTATGATAAAAGTTAGATTATTTCCAATCAAATTTCAAAAAAGAAAAAGAACGAAGGATTACTCAACCAAATTTTATTTTTCTTACACGACTTGTTAAGAAAAGATTAGATCTTGAAATCTTATGAAACGATATATGCACACGAGTATCTAATATAAATATTTCCGGTGGCATAATCATGGTAGGAAAATTATATTAATTTTTTTAAAGACCACACGTAAGCAATGAAAGTGATAGAAATCAGAGTATAAAACAAAGGGTGTGTTCTTATTCTCTTCAAATAAACAAAGTAAATACACTAACCAATATTTCTATAAGTATATATCTTCCAGACTTGCTTCCGCTGTCAATGCTTGTGTAGGTAATAACTTGCTTTATTACCATAATAGGGCGTTATCGTTATCAATCATCATCACAATTACTCTCTATCATCCATTATAATTAGTATTGCCCTTGTCTTTGGCTCGCTAGAGAGAGTGACCCTTCACCGTAATTCATATACTTCACTTATTTATTTTATTTTTCTAATTCCACTCTTAGCTTTGGTCAAAATAATCTCTACAATTTCTAACTATATCAAAGAGTAAGAGTAGAAGTGAGTCTGAAAAGAAAAGCCATGAAAAACTATAAATAAATAGAGTTTCATTTATTTTTATACTATCGTGTTATAGTAATAAAATAATATTAATATTGGTTAGAAATGATAAAATCACATCATTTTACGTAAACTTGTAGATATTTTGTTACACTATTAGATTGAAAAAATATGCAAAAATAACGATAATAAATGTGAAAACAAAATTAAATAATAAAACCATCAAAATAAACTATGTAGTTAAGTTTATATATATATATATATATATATATATATATATATATATATATATATATATATATATATATATATATATATACGTGTGTGTACAAAAGTAAGCCCAAAAATAAATGTAGTTATTAATATGGTCTGCCATGGATGTCGGTGTCGCAGGGGCTGTTATGTGTACATATGAAACTGTCACGTGGGATTGGTTCTTTTGGTCTTCTTCTATATATACATATTCTGGAAACAAATCCAAGTCCTGTGTACAATGTTTTACGACCAGAAAAAAATGAAGATGATTAAACAGTAAAATATATAGAGTAAAAATAACCGTGTTACTGAATTGCAGAAGAAAATTATAGAGAATGATAAGTATTTTTTTTTTACAAAAACTAGTTTTAAACGTGTGTTTATGATGATTTTTTAAGAAAATAAATATATATTATATTAAAAATATTTAAATATATTTAATATTAAAAATATTTTAATATATATCATATTACAATATATTTAGAGGTTGAGAAAAAATAATAATATTATAATGTTTATTATTAAATTTTAAATAAAATCGACTTGAAAAATTATTTATAAATTAAAAAAATTAGTAAATATAAAAATATATTTAGTAAATTTTGTAAAAGTACAAAGATATGACGTATAAAAAAATATAAATTAAACTCTTTAAAAATATACCGAATAGACTATGCTATTATAAATACAAATCAGTGTATAGATATATTGCTCTAATATGTATTGTTACATATGAGAGGATATGTTGATAGACTTCCGTAATGAATATTTTTAGATTCGTGTAACAAATGTATATAATGTTTCATTTAATGATTTTTATTATACTTATCTAATTGTATGGACAAACTCGATTAATGTTTACTGTTTAAATTGACTCGTTTGATAATTTTTATTATATTTGTTTAATCAATTAATGAAATGACTTGTCTACTTTTTGTTGTTAAACTCATCTCATTAATATATGAATGCACTCGTCTAATTGCTAGATTTATTTAATGGTTTTTTGTTATACTCATCTAGTGACAATATAAATAAATTATTGATATATTTTAAAGTAATTAATATCATAGTTTTTATCTTTTATTTTGAACTTACTAAAATTATAAGTTGTTATATTTTGAAGTTGAAAATAGTAAAAAATGAATTAGAAAATGTAAAACAAAAGTTATAATATTAAGAAATACTATCTTTTTATTACAAATATATTTTTTAAACTTGTGAAAGGATCTATTAAATAAAACAAAAATAATAATATTAAGTAGTATAGCTTTTTTATTGCAAATATATTTTTTCAACCTTTAAAATAAATTATTAAATATAATATTTTAATTTATTCTATTTTAAATATAATTATTTAAAATTGTATACGAAGTTTTATTGTGACATCCCAAATATATATTAAACACAATCATATAATATAGGTGTCCACATGTTATAATAAAGGAGAATAGTTAGGAGTGAACTTGAGATTAGGTACATGATTACTCATTCAGTATTGCCTAATTTAAAACTTTTAATTATAACGAAGTATTTCAAAATAACCTAAGAAGTATTTCAAAATAACATAAGATAACTAAGATGAATCCTAAGGAGTCTAAGGTGCAGCGTCGGCGTCCTCCAGTGCTTGTTCCAGGGGTACCTCCTCAACAGCACAGAATAAAGAAGTAAGGGTGAACTAGATAAACAAGCAACATACATATAGTATAATCCATCAATATCATCATTTTTAGTTACATATAAAAAACAATCAAAAAATATCCATTCAAACCATGCATTAAGTACTCAACACGACTCATCCGGATTTGTATAATTGTTGAACTATTGGTCGTCTTTGCACTTGCATAGTTCAGTTGGTCCTCCTCAACACTATGCAAGGTAAATCCTCACACCAGTCTATGTCTAAACTCTAAAACTATAGATGAGGACCTCCCTCTACTCTCACCACTCACACCGTTCTTCTCTATTTGAGCATGAACAGTGCTTAGAGTGTAGGGATAGACTTACCATTTCAAAGCTCCATACATTTATACAAGACAACAAAACATCTACAACCACTTCCAATCATCTCACCCTGAGATTTCCAAATCATATTCAATTACATCATTCTAATTCACAGTCATGTTCTTTCAAGTCACACAATCCAAATATATAAACATACATTACACTCTGTCAATCAAACAACATAACACTAAACTGAAAATCATCTCAAATAGACAATATTGTCATGTTATCTCGATCACACCACAAAACTCTACAATTTCTTGTAAAATAATACATCCCCACAAATAAAATTAATTTAATTAAGTACATAATATCATCATAAAATCTAAACCACCATTTAATTAACACTAAATAAATAAGTTTTCCAACATTAAAACTATTTACTTTATTTATTTTATACTTTTATAGTTTATTCAGTTTCTATATAGATTCCCCAAAACAAACTTCTTATTATATTATCCTAATTTGCCTTAACTTTCTATAATATAATATTTAATTATATTTCAAAAGATTTATATATAAAAACGGATATTACACTTCTCTAATCCTTATATTAAATATATTATACGTCATCTATTTAAAATATCACAACACCACTGTAACTCCATAACTAATATCATAAAATAATATTATAAGAATACCAATCAAATAACAATTATGATAACTTTATATAATATATTATTATATAGCATACAAAATCACAAAACTGAACTAAAACCGAAAGAATTTCTATAGCATACGTAACACTCCAACCTTTTCCATGTTCAATTTTATTTCTAATTTCATTTAATCACACATGGCCCCTCCCTTCTCTTTTAACAACTTACATTTTTCCTTCACTTCTACTTTGTGTAAACCTTAAAGGCTCACACCACTTTCACTCGTTAAGACCCTGGACGTTTGTACACCACCTATTTGGAAATCCACTAGCTCAGTTGAGAAAAAGTTTAGAGAGAATCTGGAGAAGGATAGAGTACAAGGCTTTTAGATAAAGAAAATGATTTTAAAAAAATTGAGCAGAACTTGATAAAATTTTATAAAATAAAGAAAAAACTCTTCTCCTTAAATTAATCCATTTCTCTATTATATTAATATATTCTCTCTCTAGGTCCTACATTTATGTCCATATTATTAATGTTAGATTTTATCATATAAAATCAATTTATTTTTTAACTAAAAGGATAAATAATATTTAATAATAAAATATTTATATTATTATTTAATATAAAAATGATAAATATATTTTTTTATTGATAATTTTTTAAGACAACATTATTTTATCACGGTTGTTTTTATATTTTATTATTAATAAAAATATATTATTTTAAATAACATTAATTTAAGAAATAAAACTATAATATATTTATCTAAATTAATTTTATTATATGACTAAGTAATTAGAATTCATAAAAAGAAAAAAAATATGTAAAAGAAATAATACTTTAAATATAGGTAATTCTTTAACATAATAAATATATCGAAAATATGTTAGAAAAAATTAATAATGTTTTAAACATGTGTAATACTCTATAATATGAAATATATTTTCATTATGAATCTTTGAATCTATGTATCATATTTATGAGAATAAAAAATAAATTTAAATTCATTAAACTTAATGTCATTCTTCATTAATTAGTTATTTTTGTGAATTATTTGATAATTGATTCACATACATTTATCTTCATCTTTATTATTAGTGATATCACCATAATTCAAATACAAAAAAAGATTTAGCAACTTTAATATATACAATTTTGATAATTATGTCTCTTATTTCTTTTTTATTATTCAAATTAGACTATATCAAAATAATATTTATTGTTTCCAAGACTAACTTGGATAATAATTCTGAAGTCGTTTGAAATATTATTTAGTTTTGAATTTGACTGATCAATTTAATGTAGTCACAAATTGGTTACAAAATACCCATCTAGATTGTTCAAAAGAATAAGAAACATTAACATTTATAAAACATATAAACATGTTTTTGATATATCATACAAATGAATTTAATAAATTAAATATGCATTACATTATTTATTTTTTATTAAAAAACACTAAATAAGTCCAGTCACCCTTACGAAGATAAGAGTATATTATGTTAGTTTAAAAATGTTAAGAGATAGGCATTGGATTTATTGGATAGAATAATCTAAATCATACGTAAGTTTAGGGGAAGAAACTATTTTTGTTAATTTTAAATTAAAATTTAACTTCTTTTAAACCAATAATCATATTTTATATATAATTATGACTAAATTAAAATTTTAATATTCATTTAATTCGTAATTTTCAATCTTGATTATTTTATTTTACAGGATTTAATTCTCATATTTGAGAAAATATGTCTGATAATTTTTTTTATTTTGTTCACATGTTTTATCTAGTTTTTTTTTTCAATTGATTTGTATATCCGTTAATCCCATTTAAGGTACCACAAAATTGTTTAATTAATTAATCATAAAAAAAACATTTGAAAATTTGATTATAATAAAAAAATGCTAATTTTTTAAATGGAAAGAGTAAAATTAAAAAAAAAATTACGGATAAAAATTAAAGAACAAGTAAAATTGTAATTTACCAATTACTATATTTTATCTTTTTCTAACACATAAATATACAGAGATAAAGTTGTAATTTACATTAGTATCTTGAAGTTTGACTCCCGCTCAGACCCAATAAATTTGTGGTACTTCCACACAGATCAACACGTCATTTGACCAAATCACACCAATTAGCATCTTCCTTCTTGACCTCCCTAAATAGTAAGTAAAATATTTAAACATTTACAAAACTTCCATCACCAGCGTTTGTAGTCCAACGGTTAGGATAATTGCCTTCCAAGCAATAGACCCGGGTTCGACTCCCGGCAAACGCATTTTTTTTTAATTATTTAGTTTTGATTAGATGAAATGTTGATATTTTCGTGTTAACCCCTACCCTAAGGAGCCAGCTGTTGAATGCTCAATCATGGAAAGAAGCCAGCTAAAAAGGGTTCATTCTCTAACTTCAAAGTTTTCCCATTAAATTCCAAACTCCTCCTAACCATAAAAATGTTTCATTTTATCCTTATGACAAGTCACAATTTGAACTCTTTATTGCTCTTTTATTCAACGCTTACGACGAAATATTAAACATCTGTCAATTTTTTCTTAATTGTTAATGCATTATATAGTTAATTTTCGTATATACAGCTTTTTAACCTTTTCAATTTTAATTGAAGTCGTCATATATAAAAATTTATCAGATTAGTAACAATTTCAAGAAAATTAGTCTATGTCCAATCGCATGAAGAAAATATAACAAAATGGAAAAATAAAATAAAATGAAAACTTTACAATATTTGAATTTTTAAAAAATTAACTAAATCATTTTATATAAACAATTTAGTCAAATGAAACTGTTTTTAGATTCGATTCAATCTAATCATTGCTTATGTAATACTTATATAAAGCTTAATGTTTTCAAAGAACCAAATTCACCTCTTAGTAAATATTTCAACTCAATCAGTTCTATCCTATGAAATGATTTACATCAATAATATTCTAAAATATTTTGGTTGAACCAGTTTTATGAAATTATTTAAGTCAATTTTGTCTTAAAGAAAACATTCTCATAGTTAAATTCGTCAACCAAGACGTCAATAATTTGAGCAATTTTAAACTAAATCCCCTTGAACAACATTTCAACTTTAAATCTTATAAATGAAAAATAAAATATAGTCAATTGGAAATATTTTACAAAAAGTAGTCACATAGGTTACCTGACAAAAGTTAATACTCACAATCGGTATATACTATATACACACACACTTATATATATATATATATATATATATATATATATATATATATATATATATATATATATATATATATATATATATATATATATATATATATGAAGGTATTATAAAAAAGGAAAAAAGATTCGGTATGATTTAAGAACAGTTTGATTAAAAAAAATTCCACATTAGTATAGTCTGCCTTACTAGTAAAGAGTATAATACATCGGAATAAGACCCCATCTTTTAAATTTTGGTGATACATCAAAACTTGAAGAACAAAAAATGTATTTTTTTTTTTTGCATAGCATGCCACAAATATACATTTTAGAGATGCCTGAACACTATAGATGACAATTGAGAAGAGTAAGAGCGAGCGAGTAGAAGACCAAGATCCTGGCCTTTATCATTGAAAGGGAAGCTGCTACTGACAGGATCATTATTCAAAGGTTTGAATGAGAGACTAATTAATTCTGAGTGTACTCATAAGAAAGAACTGGCCTTCAACTTTGGTGTTTTCTGCTTAGCAAAGAAAGCTGATAGCACACTCTTGCTTCGAGTAGGGACTTGGACAACCTCGCGCCGATTTGGGTTGTCAAATGACCTGAATGCTGTCAACGGTTTGGAACCCTCCAATGCATCCTGCAGAATGACAATTTTATAGAAAATTTACAAACCCGCCAAGACTGAATATTAGTTAATGCTAATCTAGAAAACTAAACAAAAACTGATCCAAATCCTTAACATTGACTTCGTAAAACCTCATTCTGTCGAATAAATCTCCAATAGAAGTTTAGTTTAGTTATTAGATGTAACCTATGTTTTCTGATCACATCCTTTAAGGTGGCTTTCCAACACACAGATATTGAACATTAATTCTTTGTCCTATCCCAGAAATGTAAACTTATACTGCACATATATTCATATAGCTACCGAAATGAGTCGCTGTACAAGTCGAGATTACTGAAAAATTCCCCAGCATATTATTTGGTGACATTCATAACAATTTAACACCTTCTTTCATTTTAACTCATGTGCCAGACGAACAATTTCATTTAAAGATTAACAAACAGGCTTTATAACACTTGCAACTATTTGAAAAAACACACGTATATGAAGCACAAGTTGACAATCAAGTATGGCTTCACCGGGCATTTGCAATTTTGATGAATATAAAATTACCTTGCGCGTACCACCTAAAGTATGAATAGGTGTACTAGATGGAGGAACTCCATTTGGAAAGTGAGTTTGTGCTGGTGAGGATTTCATCCAGGTGTTCTCTTCATTATCTACAGGCACATAACAGTGAAGTATAAGTATCTATGACTTCTACATTAAGAAACCACCATTTTTTAATCGAACTGAATTTAATTATTACATAATAAAAGGGATACAATTATATCACAAACCTAAAAGATGGAAGACTCCAGAAGCCTTGGCAGAAAATTTTGGGTTCTCGATGCTACAAAAGTAGGTTCGATATGATAATGGCATCTACGGAGTGTAGAAAACACAAAAAGCAGCAGTTTGGTAGTCTCATACTATTAAATTCCAAAACTTACTTTGGGGAGGCATGAGAAGACCCTTTTAAGGTAGACTTTGTCTCTGATGCTAAATGCCATGAAAGAGTTTTCGCTGCAGGGGTACCTAGATTTAGAACTATAAATGTTAGGATTAATGATATAAATTTCACTTCCAGAAAAAATACAGAACATGTATAAAATAACGGCAAAAATTCTAGATGGGACAACACTTTCACCATAACACACCTGAAGATTGTAAACGGGTTCTGGTTTGAAATAGATTCTGTCTTGCATCAATCTGGATGTGTGGACTGAAATGCACCTTTTTATTGATAGAATCTAGCTTGCAAGGTTAAACGAACATATAGAACCATTAGTAAAAGCTAAAGCTACTGTTCTTTAGTTCCAACAATTACACTTCCAGATGATCATTAAAGCAGTGAGGCATACTTGGCAAAATGTAGTGCTTATGATGTCTAGGAATGAAAGCCAACAGTTGTTGCTGCCGTAGACCTTCTTTATCAGTGTAGATTTGGCAGGTAAGAAGTTTCTGCTAGTAAGCAAACATGTTATTTCAATTCCAATTGATTTGTCTGTCATAACATAGGGTATTGCTCAATTTACTTTTTTAAATGCTTTCAAGTACTCATAAAGGGAAGCATTAAAGAACTTCTCTGTTTTCTTTGAAATATATGTTTTTTTTTCTAACTAAAAACTGAAATACTTTGTTTCCTCAACGAATGTCCCAGGGGCACTTGTTTCCTTTTCTCTAAAGCACAGTATCTCAAAAAAATTGTAATTACCTGATTTATGGTAGCGACCTTCAAATCCATGGTTGAGACATCTAATGTTTGCTGCTCAAGAAGGTCAGTTAACTTGTATGCAACCGTTCCTAGATGATCAACAGCATTCACAAGGGCTCTTACAGCATAATCTTTCAGGTTGTCAAGAACCCTAATGCGTAAAAATTAATAACGTAAGGAAAATTTTCCATGCAGCCCAAAAATAATAACATGGGCAAAGGAAAGGAAATGGTGACAGTGACATTCATTTGTATCAGAGAGAAAATATGGATGGAGCTTAATATTAAAAGAACTCTCCCCATTGAAACTCCTAGAAACAGTTAAATGAACAACTCAGAAAATTATTTTAAGGACATAAAATCAAGAATCCTTTTCCAGGATAATTATAACATTCATTCTTCCCAATTTCATGGTTGAAACATGACCATGCGTTATAATGAAGTTTCTGCATGCACATCCGCAAACATATAATGGGAATACTTTTCAAACGGTCAGGTTTAGAGACCCAATAAAACGATTAAAAAATTAGTTAATGTTCTTTATTTTCCACTTTCCAGACCATCCAAAGTTTGTAATTACAAATCATCATATTGAAATGAAAAGAAACAAGTCCAAATTCATTCATTCTCTTTATCCAACAAAATACATGTAACATTTGATGGGATACATATGTGCTAGACAAAAATTAAAACACCCAAGCAGGATATAAAGAAATGAATTCATAACATCTGTATTTCTCGAACGAATCAATTAGAAGAAAAGTCCATCACCACACAC
The DNA here is from genome assembly GCF_029865625.1 of Vigna umbellata. Lineage (NCBI taxonomy): Eukaryota > Viridiplantae > Streptophyta > Magnoliopsida > Fabales > Fabaceae > Vigna > Vigna umbellata. The sequence goes on along the minus strand of NC_142173.1, from coordinate 47,845,463 downwards.
AGAAAACCGGCTAAAGAGAAATGTGGTAAGGAGGCCAACACGAACAATTGAATAAAACAACTCATTCACAAAAAGAATCCTTACATTTGTTTCTGTTCACTATGGAGATAAGATTTTTCACAGTATTCTGCAGCAGAATACAGTTGAGGCCTTAGGTTCTTAAGTTCCTGAAATGATCACAATATGAAGATTATATCAGTATTTATGCATGTTAAAACAATAACCACAACAACTAAAGAGAAACTAATCAAGCATTCCACTAGAAGATATGTTAATCTAAAAAAGTGTTAAGTATTCGCTAGACCTTAACTTAATTAACCGCATAAAGTGGTACCATTCAGATTTACAACTAACCACCTTTAGACTTGATCCATTGGCTTTATTCAAGCCATCTCTTTTATTCAACATTTAAAGTAAAACGCGTAAGAATATCATAGCTTCTGTAAAACTGTAATGGGAAGAAACTAAATCTCTTACATTTTTAATTGCTACAGTCAAATCCTTCCATCAGCTTTCCCTCTTCCTGGAACTCAATTTCTCGTTTTCTTTCTTCACCATGAACTAAACTGATTAAATTATTTTAAACTCTCTTCCACTCAGCTCACCAATCAAAACATCCTGCTTTATTCAAATATAGAAACTCCATGTAAACTTACCTTCACATCCTACAAAATCATTATTTTTTTTATCAAAGTCTACCTCTGAAAATTTTCAAATTATATATATCGTGCAATGGAGATGCTCTAAGGAAATCAGAGGCTAGTTACGACGATTTTAAGATTTTATCTGATTTTAAGATTGTTTTCTAAAAACCGAGAAATACATTATTTTTTTTTATTTTAATAAAATAGTGGAGTTTCCTGTTTTACTCCTTACTCTTCCCATCTTACAATAAATTCTTGAGTAAATTAATTAAAAATTAAGAAACAGAAGGGTATAATTGGTAAAAGAGTAATTAATTGAAGGACTGTAAATAAAAACAAAATTTATCCAAAAACCGGACAATTTAAAAAATCAGACGGGGTATAGCATTGCTCTGTTTTTAATGGAATAATAAGTCCTTCCTTAACAGTGTTTTATCTATCTGGCCAGCCAAATTAAAACCATCTAGCTCCGCCATTGGCCCCAGTAGCTTTACTTTTAACTAAAAAGCTAAAAAAAATTTCAAGCCGACATAATAGCTTTTCTCTGCAACAGCATCTAAATTTTTTTATTAACAGTTCCATCCCCTGGTTGTCACACAACACAAAAGAATCCTTATTCTTATGTCATTGTCAAGCATCACTGACTCGATAAGGCTAACTCCCAATAAGTTTTGATAACTACTGAATTAGCAATTGATACTCACGGCGACCGATTTTTCCTGCGTTAACTAAACCAGAATCGCAAAAACAAACCTAATTGAGAAGGAAACCGGAAGCCGAAAACAAAGTCAACCAAACATACCTAGATCTGAAATTTAAACAAGCAAGAGAAAAGATAAGAGAGAGGAAACCTGCAAGGCATTGACGAAGCTCTTGCTGCGCTCCATGGAGGCCTCGTCGTAGGTCATGGCGGAGTTGAGCGGTGCGGCGGTTGGGCGCTCAAACTCCATTGCTGCAACGGAACCGAACAAACGCACGCTGAGAAGAAACGGGACGAACGAAATTGCGAACAGGAAAATGAGAAACTAAGAATGCAGCAGAAACGCCATTGGTGAACGGTGCTCTGATTAGTGTACAATGAATTGGGAACCGAAGAGAGAGAAAGGAAAACTAGAAGAAAGAGAGAGAGGAAAAGGAGTTGTTGTGAGGTGGTGTGTGATGTGAGTGGGAGCTTTTTGGAGTTAAGCGAAATGATATTTAATGCAGTGCCACGTGGCAGGGTTGTTGGTTGACGCCAACTTCCACTTCACTCCATTAATCTTTCAACGTGAAAAGACACCATTACCCTTGCTTCCTCGGATGACCTTTTAGACCCGCTAGCCTCATGGGTCTTGAAGTAAATGACCGTCTAATGAATTATCTTTTTTTTCTTATACTTTTTATTAATTTTAATTTAAAATATTTTTAAAACTTAAACAAATTTTATATTTAAACGAACGAGTAATTTCATTAAGTAAATAATATATTTTTTTGTGATTTCAATGAACATGGTGGTTGTTGCAACTTGCTAGTTGCATCCACCACCTAACAACAGTACCTAACAAATTATCGAGGTTTTGGCTCCATTTTGGTCTGAAATTGAAATTGAAATTGCAGTTAAAAATGTTGTTTTGTTTTAAATGAACCGATTCAGGGAAATAAAATAGATTGGTAATAGGTACATTTTTTTTCTTTTATCGACATTTATTAAACGTTATAAAATCACAAGTGGCACAACTTATTAAAATGAAATTTACAACATGTTATGTTTTTATTAAGTTGTAGCTAATAAACAAAAATCATTGTTATGATTTTAAAATGGAGTTCTACCACAATAATAAACATAATATTTTGTAGAAAAGGCACCCAAAAAGAAAGAAGTGTGTTGGTAGGAAGAGATAAGATAGGAAGTGTGTTGAGGAATAATGTAAAGGGAAAACAAAATAAATCAAAAAGCTTTCTCACTTTTATCTCCAAAAGGCAAAGAGAAGACACCATAAGTCCCATGGGTGAACTTCTCTTTATCCTAATTCTAGTAGTTCAAATGGTATCAGTTTGTCATTGCCATTGACAAACAATTTATGTATAACTGGAAATTAATTCGAGTAATTTCCATTTTCTGGTTACTGAGTTAATATTCACGTAATTTGTAAATATTTAATAATAGAACACAATTTGTGTGTGTGTAAGGTGTATAGAAGGTAGAAAAAATAAGACAAGGATTTGTTACCAACTAAATTTAGGTCATCTTTCTTTTTCATTTGTTAGGGACGCATAGTTACGTAATTCATCATCACAACGCAACCAAATCCAAAATCCCAATATAGTGCACGGAAACAAAACCACGTTTCAAAGTTTGAAGCTCTTCGTGTAAGAATGTTTGTTGAGATACTGAAAAAAAAAAGCTTCCAACAGAAAAATAATGATGAGTGTCCTAAAAAAAGAATGGTAGGATGACGTTTTTACATTTATAAAAATAATAATAAAATAATGGTAAGATAACATTTTTATATTTATTTAACACACATTAAAATGATAGTAAAAAATAAATTTTATATATTTTTTAAAAAAAGTAAAAAAATAAAAAAGAATAATACTGAATAAATATAAAAAAATTATGTGAGTTAAAATATTATTATTTTAATAATAATATCACATTTTAATAATTCCTTTTGCTTTTTTTTCAGTCATACTCTTTTATTTTCTTATTTAACAAGAAATTGTACATGCATGATAATACTTTAAATTAAGTCGTATTGGTTTTACAAATTTTTAGGTCAAGTTTCAAAGGTAATTTTGAATTTATTCTTTTTAATTTAAATTAAAATAGTGTAAAATTACATAATTTCATAATCTTATTTAAATTGAAGTCGTGTAAAAATAAAGTTTAAATGGGGTTATAGTAAATTTGTGCTATGGTTCTTTAATTTGTTCAATAAAAAAAGACAGGTGCGAACCCGAAGACAAATTTAGAGTTAAATTGAAATAAGTTATTCGTGTAAATTAAAATTAAATTGCTGAAGTTCTATATTTATTTAAAATAATGATACAAGAAATTCACAACTCTGTATATTCCCGAATATCATATACTCAACAACATCAATCTTTTCTACACATACTTTTTTCTCATTACGCGTACGTTTCAATATAAAATCAAATCACTGAGTTGGATACATATTTTAATTATATAAATATTAATAGTTTTAAAGTAATTTAATTCAACGTTAGAAAAAGGTATACTTACTATAATCACCTAATGTTGTTACAATTATGATTGAAAGGTAAGAATAATTCAGATTTATCAGTCATTCGTAGGAGATAAATGCTTTCTTCCAAAATTCCTTGGAAGCCAAGGATTAATTACTATTCACCTACAACAAAATTGCCCAATTATTATTGATGAAAAGCTTTAAATTATTGATGTAAAGAACACAAAAATTTAATTACAATCGTGTAAAAAATTAGAAAATATAATACATATAAAAGTAATGACGTTTAATCCAAAATTAACTCATGGGTTGTCTTTCTTTTTAATATATAACGGGTTAATGTTTTTGCGTGTGTTTTTTATTGTAATAAATATATTATATTAAAATATATTTAAATATATATTATATTAAAATATATTTAAAAGTTGAAAAAATAATAATAATAATCTTAAGTTTATAATTAAATTTTAACGTAAAAAAATTATTCATAATTATAGAAAGTGTGTGTGTGTGTGTATATATATATATATATATATATATATAGAAATGTAAATAGTAAATTTTGTGAAAAATACAAAGAATATAATATTGAAAAAATACAGAGTTAACTCTTTAAAAATACAAAAAATAGATTATGTAAAAATATGTTTAGTAGTACAAATAAAAATCAGGAATATATTAGTCTAATGTATATTGCTAGACTCGTATATGCATCTATATATTTATCTAATATTTAATGCTAAGTTTGTCTAATCAGTATAGGGATACACTCATCTAAGGTGTATTGCTATAATCATCTAATGTATATTAATATACTCGTCTAATGTGTATTATTTGATTCATCTGACCAATTCATCGATAACTCATTTAATCAAAGTAATCCTAAACTCATCTAATCAACATATGGAATTATACGTCTAATATAATTTTTTTATACAATTTTAATTAATGTATTTGTAGTCTAGACTAATGTGTATGGTTAGACTTGACGAATATTTTTTGCAATACTCATCTAATAAGTGTATGAAAATACTTATTTAATGTATATTCATAGACTCATCTAATAAATGCATTAACAAACTCTTTGAACATGTATTGTTATACTTGTCTCATAAGTATATGGACACATTAATATAATGTGTATGGCTAAACTCGTCTAATTAATGTATATTTAAACTCATCTAATGTATATTGCAATACTTGTTTAATCAATGGGTGAACAAACTTGTCTAATATTTATTAATAAACTTGTCTAATTTGTGTATGAAAAGACTAATGTATCTTATTTGGTTAAACTCGTCTTATCAATGTATAGACAAACTGATATATCAATGTATGGACAAACTTATTTAATGAGTATTCTTAGACTCGTCTAATTAATGGATGAAATGACTCATCTAATGATTTTTGCTAAACTTGTTTAATTAGGATATTGATGAAATTGTATAATGGTTGTTTGTTCAAACTGGTCTAAAGTGTATTGTAAGACTTGTCCAATTAATAAATGGACAAACTTGTATTGTATTAATAGGCTTATCTAATTTTTTAACAGATAAATTTGTCTAATGTATATTAATAAGGTTATCTTACCATTGTGTGTATGTTGTTGGTAGACTCGTCTAACCAGTGTCTAGATAGACTTCTCTAATGAGTATTCCAAAACTTCTGCAATAAATATATGAAATATTTCGGTTAATGTTTTTTTTATACATGTTTATTGATTATATGAGGAAACTCGTTTAATGTGTATTGTTGACTTGTTTAATTAGTGTATTGATAGATTTGTTTGATGTTTGTTATTAATGTTTTTTGTTATATTTTTTTAATCAATGAATGAATTAACATGTCTAACCCTTTTTTTTTTCTACATTTGTCTAATTATTGTATTGACAAACTTGTCTAATGTTTATTATTAGACTTGTCTAATGTTTTTATTATACTAATTGAATTGGTGTATGGACAAATTGGTATAATGTGTATTACAAGATCCGTTTAATAATATTTGTTATATTCGTTTAATTAACGAAGGAAATGACTCGTCTAATTTTTCTTTACCATACTTGTCTAATTAGTATGGGTAGAATTATCCAATGTATATTATTAAATCCGTCTAATTTTTTTTAAACTCATCTAATGTGTATTATTGAACCCGTCTAATTTTTTTTAAACTCATCTAATATATATTTATAAACTCATATAATTAATGTAAGTTTAATGTATGTTTTAATACTACGATATAAATATAATAATAATATATTATAATATAACTAGTTTATTAGTTTTACATTTGAAATTGAAAATAGTAAAAAATAAATTAAATAATGTAAAACAAAAATTATAATAACAAGAAGTATGATATTTTTACTAAAAGTATATACTTTCAACTTTTCAAATTAACTATTAAATATAATATTTTAATTTCTTATGTTTTAAATATAATTATTTAAAACTTTATACGGTACATTTCATTAAAGCTAATATTTATTAGACAAATTTAATTATTACATACTAAGAAGAAAAAGAATATTAAAAATAATAAGACTATTTATATTATTATTTTATAAAAAATCATAAATATATTTTTTATTGATAAATATTTTTTAAAATAAAATTATTTCATTACAACTGTTTTTATATTTTATTTATCAATAATCAAAAAAGAGTTTTAATGTTTGAAATTTTTAGTTTTTAAAGTCTAAAAAATACCTTTATAATGACAAAATTCGACGTACTTAGGACATTAGGACATAAAATAATATCTAACATCAGCTAACATCGAATTTTATCATTGTCCGATTTTAAAAAATAAAATAAAGAAATAAGTAAGAATTTTTTTTTATATGCATTTAACAACAAAATAAGTATAAACAAATAAAAAGTAAAAAATAATAAATGACTAAAAATATAACTTTTTTAAGATATTTGTTAACAATATAAAATGTGCTAGTGTTTTTTTCATGTATTATAACGGCTTTTTTGTTTTCTTATATTATAATAGATTTTTTAATTTAAAAAATTTAAGAAAAAAAGTTGAAAAAGAAAACAAAAAGATAAGGAATATGCCGCGGATTAAAGTCAAGGTCCCCCAAAACCAACGATCATAAATCTTTTCTCACTAATTATTGTGATATTTCAGTGTCATCACTCTTCATTTCTTTTTCTCCCTTTTGTTTTTCTGTTCATCTCTATCCTTTTTATATACTTTTCTCTCTTCAAAACTGTAAAGAAATCAGAAAAATCCAGCCAATCACCTTTTTTTTCTTTAATAAGTCAATAACGCAAATTATCCACATCATATTCCCCTTTCCTCTCTGTGATTTTTCCATGCACTGATTTTCCCGGAAAATGAAAATTTCTCCTTAGATTTTCCCGAAAAATGAAATTTTCTCTTTAGATTTTCCCGAATTCGAAGTTCGTGGGACAAAAAAAAATCCAAAATTTTCATGGCCCTTCTAATCCACTCCCCGGAAATATCTGTTGCTCTCCAAATTGCTCCAAACCCTAACCCTAGGCTGAGCAAAGTCCACAGCTTCAAACCCCATACAAAGAGCACATGGATTGGGTCAGCGCGCGGGGTGAGAATTTCTTGCAAAGTGAAAGATTGTGCAGTTCTTGATTTGGGTTTGGATGAGAACGTGAATTCGTACGGTCAATTTTCGGTTCCTGTGAAGCCAGAGTCGAAGCAGAGCAAAGAGAAAGAAGAAGAGAAGCAGAATTACCATGTTAATGTGGGATATGCTATTCGAACTTTGAGGGAGGATTTCCCTGATCTCTTCTACAGGGAACTTAGCTTTGACATCTACAGGTTCGGGTTTTGTTGCCTTTGTTTTTTTTTTCTGCGATGGTTGTTGAGTATAGATGAGCATAGAAGGACAGTGTAAAATTAATGATGCTTTTTGTGGTGGTTTTTGTTGAAGGTTCATGATTTCCCCCACTTACATACTCGGGCTATTGTTCAATTATTAGATTCATATGCATATAGTAGTTGAAACTATCTCTAGAATTATAAATTAATTAGAATGCACTAACTTTATATAAATCATAAAACTATAGACTTCTTTTATAATAATTTAAAGAATTTAATTAGAATGTACTGATGGTGTCAAGAATTTTATATTATCCATCAAATCACATATTGACATAAAGTTTGTTGGGTATAATATATTTTTTTTTGAAAGTCATTCTTTGGATGATCTATGATTTGTTTGTAGGGTAACTGATTGTATGAAAATTAACCTCTCACTTTAAAAGTTATATTTAGGATGACTTCTTATTGGTTAATAATATAAAAATCTATACAGAACTTAAACTGTTTAGTTTATGTGGTATGACTTCTATCAAGTCAGAGCACATTGTCTTTATATAGTTTAAGTTGTATGACACTTCTAAATTGTCATGTGATGTCCATCATTAACGTAAGGTTGGATGGATGATTAAGATTTACTGCCCTCAGTTATCACAATAAGTTACTGCTCTTTCACTGTATGCCTTAGAGTTCTCTATCTTAATCTTTAAGGTTAGGTATCGTAGAGGCTTGGGGGACTGATTGCATGTTTTTATTGTTGTACTTCTGCTCTTGATTATCAAAATGAATGCTGCTAAAATGTCTTATTTTTGGTACATTTAGCTTGGTGTTTGGTTAAGTCTGTTGGAGTTGTACTTGGTTAATACTACTAACTACTCATGTCACTTTATGTTATTCCAAAGGTAGTTGCACTTGTTTAAACAACTCTCAATTGAAGTCCTTAGCTTTATTAAAGTAATCAAGAAGAACAAGAAGAGACCCGTAATCTTTTATTGAATCAATTAACTAGAGGGAAACTTCCATTGTGATCCCCTTTTTTCTACTTTATATTCTACAAGGGTTGGCTACTTCATATGATCCATCAGTAGAATTATGAGGGGATTTCTCAACCATGAATAATGCCTATTATACGTGTTCAATATTTTTTCATAGACATTTGAACACAAACAGAATCAGTAAGTGGTTGTGACTTGCTTGGTCTTTTTTCACTGCCTAATAGGTCGAACAAGGGTTACGCATATTTTAGCATTCTATATTTGGAAGGTTGAAGTAGAGGCAAAAGGTTCTTCTCGAGGGTCTTTGTCTTTGTTTTGACCAATTTTTTTTTTCTTTCTAACAATCCTTGAATATGGCCCTAAACCTCTTTCCACTGCCTGCAGTATATATGAAATCAAATGTGATTTTTCAGTAATGTGTATATCAGAGGGTCCTATATGAGAAGTCTACAAAAATTTATTATTTGTTCTGTTATGCTAAATATGCAGACTAAAATGTCCCCTCTTTTTCAGGGATGATATTGTGTTTAAGGATCCAATGAATACGTTCATTGGAATTGAGAATTACAAATCTATCTTCTGGGGACTACGATTCCATGGCAGGATATTTTTCAAAGCTTTGTGGGTTGACATAATTAGTGTATGGCAGCCTGTTGAGAACGTCATCATGGTTCGCTGGACTGTTCATGGTATCCCACGAGTTCTATGGGAAAGCCGTGGTAGGTTTGATGGAACCTCTGAGTATAAACTTGACAGGCAGGGCAAGATTTTTGAACACAGGGTTGACAACATTGCTACCAATTCACCTCCTCGGTTCAAAGTGTTTAGTGTAGCAGAGTTAATTCAATCTATTGGCTGCCCCTCAACTGCAAGACCTACCTATTTTGAAACATCTTCACATCCCGAGAGAACTTAATGTTGCTCAGCTTCTTCAAAAGTTTTGATGTAAATTGTGCATATTATGTGGTAAACAAAACATGGAGTTAGATATTATTATCTTGCTTGTCACATAAAGCTGTGAGAAAAAGGTACTTTGCCATTGATTTGGTCTCATGGTGCTCAATACTGGTGATAGCCGTTATAGGGTCATTGTTATTTGTAACAAGTTGAGTTTTAAAATCCCTGTATATAATGCAATTGCTACTTATGTCTAATGGCTAACTTCATTTGTAGATCCTCATAAGCAATTTGTGTACTGATGCTGTATTCATATTCATTTTCATCCTTGTTTCTTACATCTTTTTCCGCTTAAATTGAATTAAATATCAGAAATTGAATTTAAGCTCTTGTTCTTAACTTGTACATGGCAAAAGCCCAAATGGTGATTAATCTGGCACAAATTCACGGGATTGGAATCTCTTTTGGGGCATTGCTCACCTGAAATACTATTTAAATTTCCAAATTCTGGCTTTCATTTTTATTTACTGAAGAAGAATCAACAGAATGTAGCACCATTTTAATTTATTTTAAAAAGTTAACATACCGAACAAATTGCTGTGTTATTTCTAACTTAATCACATCCCATATGCCAATGAAAATAATTAGTTTACTTGGACTTTAAAAAAAATTATGACTTATAAAATTTACTTTTTATTCTTTATTAATACAAAACACCACTACTTATAATATTTAATGTGATAAATAAGAAAAGAAAAATATAGAATTGTATGGAAATTATAAAACGATTTATAAAAATATCAATAATCTTCCTAATATACTTTTTTTTATGATTTTTAAAATTTTCTTAAGGCACTAATTATAATTAGCAAGACTCATCTATCTTCTCACTTTGGTTGGGAGTTCCAAATAGTAACTTAGGGGTGGTAATAGTATTACACTATTCTTAGGCCAGGAAAAGCCTACACCAATGAATGAATGATTGTCTCTGTCTCTCGGTTACATTCTCAATAGCTGCTACTATCTTCTTCAACCATGGCTACCAATTCGATTTCCTCATCCTCCTTTCGATTTCTCACTACCAGAATGCCTCACTCCCTCTTCCGCAGAACCCCAACTCTCCTTCCTCCTCTAACAAAACCCCTCTTCTCTAAATCCATCACCTTCCAGAGACTTCCATCATCATCTCCACCGTCATCATCATCATCACCGTCGCCGTCTTCCACATCCCTTCAACCCATTGAAGACCTCCCTCCGAAGCTCCAAGAAATCGTTCACCTTTTCCAATCCGTCCCCGAACCCAAGGCCAAATACGAACAGCTCCTCTTCTATGGCAAAAACCTCAAACCCCTCGAACCCCACTTCAAAACCAACGACAACAAGGTCCAAGGTTGCGTCTCCCAGGTCTGGGTCCGAGCCTACCTGGACACCAACGGCCACGTCGTCTACGAAGCCGACTCCGACTCCGTCCTCACCAAAGGCCTCGCCGCGTTGCTCGTTCAGGGCCTCTCGGGTCGACCCGTCAGTGAAATCATTCGGGTCACACCCGATTTCGTCACGCTGTTAGGGTTACAGCAGAGCCTAACCCCATCAAGGAACAACGGGTTCTTGAACATGCTTAAATTGATGCAGAGAAAGGCGTTTATGCTGTACGTGGAAGCTGAAAAGGGTGGTGAGTTCACTGAATTGAAGTCACCCGAGTTGAATTCTGATAGCGTTGTTGAGAATTCTTCAAGGGGTGGAGAAAGTTCTGAACTTGGTGAGGGTGATGTTGGTTTGGATTCTGAGGGTGGTGTGGAATTGGGAGGGAGGGGGAAGAGAATAAGGGAGAAGTTGCAGAAGGAGCTTGAGCCTGTTGAGTTGGAGGTTGAGGATGTGTCTTATCAGCATGCGGGGCATGCTGGGGTTAGAGGGAGTGATGGAGAAACGCATTTCAATGTTAGAGTTGTGTCTAAGGAGTTTGAAGGGAAGAGTTTGGTTAAGAGGCATAGGCTTATTTATGGCCTTCTGCAAGAAGAGTTGGAGACTGGACTCCATGCCTTGTCGATCGAGGCCAAGACACCGGCTGAAGTTGAAGGATGAGAGTTCATCAGGCTGCAATTTTATGAGTTTGGAAAGGTATGAGTTTTGTCTGTTGAACCAAAATGGTGCTCTGTATTTGTCAGAAGGGTAATTTCTGTTTGTTGAAATATACCCTGATGAATGAAATTGTATGGATTTAGATTTGTTGAAGCTGAGGCTTCATTCCAATAATATAACAATTGTCATTTATAAACAGATGGATGACAATGTGGCTTCTAGGCACAATTTGGGTAACTGCTATGTTGTATTCATTCACCATTTTGTTTTCTGACCGAAGGCTGATTGTATCATTATGAGTAGCAGTTCTCATTCTAGAATAGAGGATAATGTTTTGTCACAACACATGGTTTCCCATTATGCTGTTATCGGTTGCAAATTTATAATTGGAAACAAAAATGAGATCATTAAATCACTATTTCGAGGCATTTAGACCCTTTGTGTGTATGCGCATGATATAGTAAGACTTCATAAATTTCATTTGATAAAATATCATTTTTTCCACATTGTTCAGGGCACAACTATAATTCTTGTAGTTTGAAGCTCTTAATTTTATGCTCTTCATACCCCTTGGATGAATGGATAGTATGTAGTATTTTTGCCTCGGTTAGTTCTTTTTTTAACATTTGGAAATGCATTTTTCTTTCATTTTAGAATGAGTTGCTTAACTCTGGCTGATCAATATTGTTTGTATCTTGTGCTAGTGAGAAAATAAAATTAGATTGTTATGCTATTTGTGACTTGACATATAAGTGTTAGAATTGAGTAGCATAATGTTTATTTTGGATTAAACTAGGAGGGGTGAATTTGGTTTATTAATAAGAAATGTACTTTTAAGAAGTTTTTCCAAAAGATCAAAGTTTAATTAAAACCATTTCCTTTATAATATCAACGAACAGGGAAAGAGAAGATTACACAAGATACTTTATACTACATAAGGTACTTTATACTGGTTTATCTAATTGTTAATTTCTCTAAAGAAGGATTAATTTAAACACTACAATAAACCAAACTCACAATTACAAAAGAAAGAGTTTAAGGTTTAGAAAATACTTCTTTAAAACACAAGATACATTCTTTAAATCACAAAGAATGAACCATTTCATTTGAGTCAGAAACAGTTTCTCTTTGCAACAATAACAATTCTCCATCACCAAACCAAATAACTTACTTGGTGAAAGTTATCCTTCTATTCATATTAAGTTTTTCAAAATCTCTTTTCACAGATAAAGAGAGTTTCTCTAACACTCATAATTCTAAACCTCTAAATATCTAAATGAAAAGTTATTTCAAAATTAGGTTTTACAAAATATATATAGACTATCTCTTTTGAAAATTAAGTTAAGAGTCTGAATAATCAAGTCACAATTATGACTAATAATCAATCTGGAAAACATGATTTTATCTAGATAATCGATTATTATTGACTATGAAACTTCACAGTACTTTTAACTCTTAACCTTCTAACTTTAGTATCTTAAATGTACAAATTACATGACTTGAAGAGTTAACTTTGTAAGTCTTTAACACAACTCTTAGATCCAAACATTTAAATTTTAATATAACTCTTTGAATACAAGCTTTCTTTAACTCTATCATAAGTACTTGATATTTGTAATATATTTCGTAGACATTAGAATAATTACTGGTATTTATAGAAATTGATTTATTAAATTCTTTCTTGATATAGGAAGAATGATATTTGTAATATATTCCATAAACATTGGGATAATTTCTTGTATTTATAGAAATTGATTCATTAAATTATGTCTGATCTAGGAAGAATTTATTGTAATTATAAAAATGAAGAAACAATTATCCATAGGATCAAAGTTATAAAACGTTGGTCTGACCCACAAAAGTTTGGTTAATGATCCACATTTATTTTAGTATATATGTGTGTGTGTAAGGTGTGTGGCTTTTGAACTTAATTTACAGAGTAGTATTATTATTTTTTATGAATTTGTGTTGTTATCTATAGCTTTATTTTGAATTTAGTTATTTTAGCATAATGATATTTTGAAATTTAAACAATAAAATCTCATTATCTTGAATTCTGTCTTATGCATAACATCATCATCTTATTCGACTTTATCTGTTATGACTGAAGAAAGTAAATTGAGGTTAGATTTATCAAACGAGGGGTGATAGAAATAGGTTATATATATATATATATATTATATTTTCAGTGTAGCTTAGGTCAGTCAATGATCCAACCGGCAGATGATGGATCATTGATTGAGTTATTGGACCAGTTTAGGACATTAAGGTTTCAATTGTGTAAAAGTTTATCTCTTGAAAAACAAATTGATCAAAAACTGTCTTTTTAAAATAAAAAGGTAGAGTAAATGTCATTTGCTGGACTGAATTTTTCACCAATTTGGTCAGAGTTTCAGCTAGCCATTTGTCTCTGTTATGCTTCTTCCAAAGAGAAGAATTTGGCTTTTATTGCTATACCACTTGAAGTTACGTTGGAGTCTAGTAAAAATACATAGAACTTGACTTTCTACGCACTTCCAGAAAATCAACTGGCTAAGTTTTCTCTGTTTCATACTTTCTCTGAATTGCTCTAGGCTTCAACGTACGTTATCTGTCAGACGTAGACATGAATCACTTAGTGGAATCCATTTCTAAAACAATGAAGAACCTGATGATTTCGGTTAAACTTTTCCTAGATTTGCTCGTGATATCAGAAGGTAATTTATTTCCTCCGGTAGAAAAAATAAATAAAAAACGGAGTGGATTTTTTTTACACAAAACACACGATTTATTTTAAGAAAAATATAAAATTAATTTTAAAGACAAACATAAAATATAGCCGAGGGTTCAAGACGCACCAAAATTGAAGAAAATTTGGGCATCCTACGATTCGGCGAATAACTATGCGAAGGAAATAGAATTTGATGGTTAGAGAGGCCTCAACAACAAGAGTAATCGCCCCCCTGCTGGGACCTTCGCATTCCTAATACTAACAAAAACATAATAATGTAAGAAAATCATCCTCAGAAGTGGATCCAATCGAAATACGGGAACACTTTCGGAGTTGAGATGAGATCTGGATTCAATCTCCGAAGGCAAACTTGAATAAAAACGCACCGACTTAAAGCGTTTCCTCCATAGGAACCTTCGATTCCATTCTCAATGCAAATATACGAATTCTTTAATAAAAGAAAAAAAAACACAAATAAAGCGCCGGGATGATGCTCAGTGAATACGAACCACAAGGGCGAAACGTATCATATTGCGGAAACGACCCACAATCGATGATTATTTCCCTGTTTCTCTTCATTGCATCGTATTTGCTAAGCGAAACGAATTGAAAAGATGACAAATCAACCGAAAACCAAAATTCCAGAGAACATTGATGATGAATAGATTGCGGCGTCTGCAACCCTAAATTTTGCTCCCAATAACAGTCACAGTTCCATTGTAGCTTATTTTATAGAGAGCGTTTTGGTCCGAAACCCAAACCCTCAGTGCCATACTTTTCAAATTTATTTTATTTTTCATTTTAATTCCTAAAATATATTGGGCTGGTTTTGCTTGGTCCAGTAAGGGTTCTGTTTCACATAGCAGCGGTGAGTGAGAATTAGGTCATCTCTCAATTATTTAACACCCCTAAATTTTTCTCAAATTATATTTACTCTCGTGTATTTTTCAGTGTTAATATCTTTCTCTATAAATCAACATCATACTTTTTCTCTCTCTATATATAAAAATTAAAGTTATCAGCAAATTTAATTTAGAGTTGTAAATTTTTATAAGATTTTACGATATAAATATAAGTATATAACTTATTACTAAAAGTTTTAATAATAAACCAAGTTTACAAAATAAAATATCTAAAAATATATAAATAGAATTTTTTTCATGTGCTAGTTCAAACTTGGTAAAATTTTAATTTGTGATCATTAATATTACAAGGAAGAATTACTTGGATATTAGATGTTGAAATACATTTATATGTAATGAGTCTTTGTCATGCCATTAAAAAAAGAAATAAAACATTTGAACAACTAATTTGTTTATGTAACAACAATATTGTAAAAAGGGATTTCACAAATCTTTTGAATTTATTTTATGTCATCTTGTGACTAAACAAAACAATAAGTTTTTGATGAAAAAATCATGAAACCCGTCCAGCTGGTTTTCATATTTTCATGGTCACAGTAGTGTAGTGGTTTTGGTCATGGTCGTGTTAGTGATAATGGTTGTGGACATTATCATAAAGAAAAATTCAAAAGAGACATTTTATCATTAGAAGTAGAACAATAATGGGAAAAGAAAGAAGAAAAATGTGAAAATAATAACAAATAAGATGGAATTATAAGTTATTATTACGGTGGTAAATGCATGCCATTTTAGTCGTACTTCTTGTACACCAAAGTATCTTAAAAAATAATGAGAAGAACATGGAAACACACTTTGCTTATGAAGATGGTAATTTTGATTATGATCATATAGATCTCACTCATATTGATATTGTTGCTTTCTTTGGTAAACCATATGGAAGCATTGATTATCTCAACTGATGGTGGGAGTGTTAAGAGATGTATTTTTTTGGTTGAATCTCACCAGAAGTCCCTATTTTGGTCCGAAATCTTAAATAGGTCCCTTTTCTTTATGGCGTATCAATTGGGTCTCTTTTATTGTAAAATTGATTCAATTAGAGGTCTGCCGTCAAATTCAACAAACAACCGTTTAAGTGTTGATTACGTGGCATAGTCACAATATACATTAATCACACGTGGCATTACAAACGAATTTTGTATTAAAAAATTTGAATGCAGAAAGGTGTAATTTGAAGGGCAAAGTGGAAATAATTAAATCATGCTTTTTTGCTCCTGGAATGCCATATTTCATCTTCTCCTATAACCAAATCACACTTCCATGGCAGCCACCGTAGACAGAACTGCAAATTGCAGGAACCCAATCACGAGTTTGCCCAACATTTTCACCACTGCAAAAATTCCCAAATAAAAAATCAGGGAAACCGTAATCAGAAAACTAATGATTTTTACCTGAAGATGGCTCTTCAGATGACACAAAGTAAGCCCTAAAATCCCCATGAGTTTCATTACCGTTTTGGGTGTTGCCTCTATGGAAAAAAAATTAGCTCTTGGAATCATTCAACTAATGAATCATGAAATAGGAAAAGACAAGCAAAGAAAGAATAGAAAGATGAATCATTCAACTAATTGCTACCTCCAATTTCCACAAAGCTCAAGCACTCCAAATTCAACAGCTTAACATCCGAGGATTCCAGCCACACATGTCAGCACCAAATCTCAAAAAAATGAAAACTCTAAAACCAGCACTCTCAGTCGAAACCATAAGCATTAGTGGTAATTTTTCCATTGAAGTTGAAACATGTATCACAGTATAGATCACCCACCAATAACCCACCGTCTACAGAAGTCGTCTCACAAACTGAAGAAATGGAACAAAAGGGTTCAACTTTTTTAGGGTGAAAGTGAGATCTTTCAAGCGCACATCCATTTAGCAAAGAGGCATAGTCTTAACGGTGGAAGAGGAGACCAGTCCTCACGACTCCGATCGGTTATTGAGGACGGCATCGGCGGTGGTGATCTTGGTTCGTGCCGACGACGTCGCAAGAAGAGACGAGATTTCTCTCTCGCACGCGAAAAGGAGGACGAAGTTTGGGCTGCTCCGTCCGGCGTGGGTGGCGTCGTCGACGACACTCTTGGCCGGCAAAAGGAAGGCGCGACGGAGGGTAGGGACTGCTGCGTTGGAGGTTGAAGGAAGAGACGTTTCTCTCTTTTTTGTTTCGTGCATATCCCTTAAGATTTTAGGGTTCTGAAGAAGAAAATGGATTTGCCCTTTTTGCCCTTGAAGAGATCTGATTTAACCTTTGCTCAATCTATTTTTTATTACAAAAGTTAATTCAAAATGCAACGTTAGATTAATGAATACTATGACCATACTACGTAGACCAAACTTAAACGACCATTTATTGAAATTGACGGCAGACCCCTAATTGCTTCAATTTTACACAAAAAAGGACTCAATTGATACGCCAAAAAGAAAAGGGACTTATTTAAGATTTCGGACCAAAATAAGGACTTCTGGTGAGATTAAACCTATTTTTTTTTCTTTTTATAAAATGACAGAAGAAGTTTCTATGTAATAAAGTTTTTAATTTATTTTCATATCCCTAATGTTGTTATCATGTACATGCATAAGGATAAATTATTTTTCTTTTGTATTATAGAATGAATGTCACTACAAAAATCTGGAATTTTACCAGAGTTTTTTTTGGTCATTTCCGACGGTTTTAACCCCTGGTAAATACCTTTCCCGCGGTTGGGAAAATCACTTGGAAAAGCACCGTCACAAATATTTTCCAGCGGTTTTGTGTGTAACCGTTGTTACTAGCGGGGGTTTTGTAAAAATCGCCGCTATTTGCGGGGATTTTGTGAAAACTGCCGCTATTTGCGGGGGATTTTATAAAAACCGTCGATAATTTCTAAGATTCAGCAAAACCACCGGTACTTGTGAGGGTTCCCCAAAACCGTCGGTAATTACTGAATTTTCCTAGTTAGAGTTACCAAAATCACCGGTAATGTAAATAATTTAATCTTTTTTATTATTCAAATGAATTTAATGATCATAAAAAATGTTTTAATAATAAACCATAATCTAAAACCAAAATTAAATGTTATTATATAAAATAAAGAGTAAATGTTAGAAATACAATTAATTGTTCAACTTAAAAAATAACATGTTTAATCTTAAAAATTACAATAAACATTTACTAAATTATAATCATCAATTTGTATTTCTTCATTGTCTTCGTTACCTTCATCATTTGGTACACTTCATCATTTGGTATAATTCTTTGTTCATATACCTACAATATAAGATAATAGTTAGTTGTTAATATATTAATGGTATGCATTAGCTTTATTAAGACAAAGTGATCAATATATGTTCCACTCCTAAGTAAAGTAACTTTATTCAAATGAGAAAAATATCATAAAATATCTATATCAGTGAGAAAATATCGTAACGTATATATATCAATGAGAAAATAATTTCTAATTGTTAATATATTAATGTTAGAAAGTTTCATTTCATGTTTACCAACAGTTTCCTCGTGTCATTTCATGATAGAAATACAATGTAAAGGAAAACAAATTAAATGAAGATTACAATCAGAACATTCTATTAATGAATTTCACTCCTCGTACACTCAATTGAAGATTTAGAAACATATTTGATTGAAGAAAGAAGTCAGGACATTGGTTTTGAAAAAAACATTGTGAATATTTTATGATTGACAATAGGAAAACATACTTCTATTACGTATAAACTACAAAGGTGAAAAAGGAAAAAAGCAAAGTATGAACATGAAATTATGTCCAAATAACAAGCATTAAAAGATGGTACATAGTTTAAATTTGGTCCTCTAAATTTAACAAGAAAAAGAAATGGAAACAGAAAAAGAAATCAGTAACTACAAAAAGAAGTCTCCAAAGCCAGTCAAAATTTTCAATTAATATAACTTCTGCCATTCAACTTCAAGACCATATCAGAGTAAAGAAAGACAGACACTGAAATAGTCCAATGCTTTTAAATTTACCTGACAGAATACGAATGAGTTGAAAATAAGTGTATTCAATGTCATATCAAAGTCTGGGCCATGAAGATAAAATGCTGCATTTGCTTTGGTTTGTAGGAACCATATTACGACAAATTGATATATAGATTGTCCCAAGATATTCCTCCACATCACATTACTGATGAAGTTTCCTTTCCTATCAACAATTTAGTTTTAAGTTCCACATCACACTGTACCATGATAATTTAGTTTTAAGTTCCATAATATATGGATGATGTAAAAGTTATTTTTTTGTTTAAGAATATGAAGAATAAGAAAACGAAAGATTATATCCTGCTTCACAAAACACTTAAATGCTTCTTTTAATTTTCTTCTTGTTAACCATTATTGATCACACATTTACTATAAACCTAACCTAAAGTGCAATTTATATCTTACTAGCAATCCAACTATTTATTAAGATGACATAAACAACTCTAAAGCATGAGGAAAAATATAACTCCACTCGTCTAACAATATTTTAATAATTGAGAACAAATAATTAAGTAGGGATAATGACATATATATAAAACTACTAATAAGAATAAGAGATCATTGATGGAAAAGCATGAGACAAATAGTGGTGTCCATTGATACTAAGATTGTTGTATGACAAGTCACTGAATGATAATCACAAAACAAAAACGTCTTTAGGAATACCAAACTGGAAATATAAACTGTAATTATGCATGAGATACAAGTATAAAACAAAAGAGTTCATGTGTATCACAGAAAATTGAGTTGGGTCATGTTAGCTAGAGACTTTGGGCATTCATTAACAAGAGTGTTATTATTGAGCCTCCTGAAACAATTTTGGGAAAATTTTAGCATTAAACATTAGAGATTGATACTAAAAATGGATTCATCTCAAGATATCATGAAAGCAGCGTGAAAAATAGTTAATAGTAGTACATAAAAGTAACATGCCTTATGTGCCTGTTCTTCCTTTAGCTTTGCCACACGAATTTTCTCTGTTGATGCCTCTATGTTTGTTCTCATATGTTCCAACGCTTAAAGTAAACATGGCATGCAAAAATGAAGCAACGTTATTTCATATTTCACTAATTAAAACTATGAGGAACAACTATTATTCATGCAAAAGGAAACAATGACACTCTTCATTTCTGCAAAGGAAAATTGATACACAGAAACCTGCTTTCTTTGGTCTAGATGTAAGTTTCATCTCCAATCCCAGATTTGCAAGCTGACGCTCCACATCACGAATTTTAGAATTGTTTTCCTCAATGTATCTGAAAACATGTTTCAAAATGAAAAAGAGATAATTCAGTG
Source organism: Vigna umbellata (assembly GCF_029865625.1). Lineage (NCBI taxonomy): Eukaryota > Viridiplantae > Streptophyta > Magnoliopsida > Fabales > Fabaceae > Vigna > Vigna umbellata. The sequence continues at coordinate 47,824,944 of NC_142173.1, read as the reverse complement.
GTTATAAAAAATAGAACGACTTCTAATAGGATATATAGCCAATCTCATAATACTGTCACTTTAGTATGATGTTGTGCATTCAAGAGATTTTTAAGTATAATTCAACACACTTAAGTCTAAAATTCAATATGTTGTACGAGAAAACTAATTATATTGATGTATATTATAGGATTAAAGTGAGTTTGGAGAACAAAATAACAAATGATTACCAAAATCCAAATTTGAAAGCACGGTGAGGAAACAAATTAAGGGCGTCAAAAAATTCATGGTGGAAGAAAAGGCAGATTACATGTTTCATAACAATAGCTATACTAACCATTACAAGTTTAAAATGCTCCAAAATCATTCTAATAACAGCAGCCACAACCACAACCTAGAAAAGCAATAACTGTAAATGAAAGATAAAGACAGTTTGCCTTCATAAGGGTGCTCAAATCCCAAGTCCATAGTAGCCCGAAGTGGCTCTGGTTTCAGAAGAAAGTCTTTGAATCCTGAAATGTGAATTCCAACATAGCCCCTGCAAGAGAAATTAAAAAAAGGAAGATTAATACCTAAAAAAAAGGCAATCGTAGATTTATTATGCCTTAACTTAAGAAAATCGTACACTTACTTCTTGGTAGCTTCGCCGTTGACTTTAGATCCAACGGAGTCGGGAGCCTTGTCTTCTTCCTCCTCGTAGTCAATAAGCTCTTCCTCATATGCTTTGTCCTTGGTTTCTCCCATTATTTGTGAATCACGAAGTTAATTAAATCAAAACTTGAAACAGAATATTATGAAAATCGAGTGGATAAATTGAGCTAGGGTTTTAGAATAGGGAAATACCTGAGAGATGAAGGATCGAAAGGAAGGTTGGAAGGTTGGGTGTTAGGGTTAGAGATAGGATTGACAGAGAGACTGCAAAGTAAATTGTTAGATGAAAAAGAATTTGGGAAAAAGAAACTAAGAGAGCGAAACCTCCACGGAACGGTGCCGGTGAGGTAAGAGATGTGATGGTTGACCTTCTCTATTGGTTAAAGAGTCGTGAGGGAGAAGAAGATCAAACAACTCTTTTTTAGAGAAGATGAAGAGACAAAGGGAAGAAGGTCAGATAAAAAATATAAGCGGGAAAAATGAGGGATGAAAAATATAAGCGGCAAAAATATTTTTAATTTATCTGGGGTTTTTAATAAGGAAAATGTTATTTGGACAACGAAATTTTGACACAGATTTAACAACGCCACGTGTCAGCTCTTGATTGGCCAAATAAATTGAAAATAAAACAGAGAAAGGGTTACGGGGCGAGGGGTATTTTGGGATTTCGAGGTTAAAATTTGAAGAATTGGGTTTCGCGGTTTAGGGTGGGAAAGACGTTCGTTCAACCCTTGTCGCTCTCTCGCTCTCTCGCTCTCTCGCTCTCTCGTTAAAATTTAAAGAATTGGGTTTGGGCGGTTTCGGGTGGGAAAGAAGTTTGTTCAACCCTTCCATATTGTGTCTCGCTCTCTCGCTCTGTCGTTCGTCTTCGAAGCTTCCATCTTCGCTGTCGTTGTCTCGCTCTCTCGCTCTATCATTTTTACTTTGTGTTAATCTCACTTATAATGACAAAAGTAGTGATTGAAAAATGAACGCAACATTATAATAAGAATTTGAAAAGTACGAGACCATTTTCAGTAAAATTAATGGTAATTAATGGGAAGGAGTTGATCAAATTCTGAGTGGGGAGATGGGTGTTGGTCATTGATGTAAACGCAAGAAGTGTGGAGTGACCCGTGATGAGTAGGGGGACGAAGTAGTGCAAGGGATGAGTCAGAGTGTTGAAAAAATGGTCTGGTAATCGTTTACAGAATCCTGGTAAACAATTACCCGAGAGAAAATTGGATTTTGTACATAAAGTCCAACACAGGTAGTCAGCCAGGTGAACAGGGGTCACCATTGGAAAAAAAGCTCAGTTTTAGGCAGTTCTGCACCTGTCTGAGGCTGGTCCAGGTGTTTCAGTGGTGGGAGAGGGTGGTTGGTGATGTGATGTGTGTCCAAGGAATGTGGGGTGACCCCTCATCAGTTGGAGGAGCAACCTCTGCAAGGGATGAGTGAGGGTGTTGAAAAAAGGGTCTGGTAATCGTTTACAGCATCCCTGTAAACGATTACCCGAGACAAAACTGGATTTTATACAGAAAGTCCAACACAGGTACTCAGTCAGGTGAACTGGGGTCACCATTAGCCAAAAATGTGAGTTTTAAGCACTTTTGCACTTTTCTTATGCTGGTCCTGGTGTTTCAGTGGTGGGAAGTGATGTTTTGGCACCCCATGATGAAGGAAAAAAACAATGTTTATGAGATGAGCAACTTGGGTGAGATAACATGCTGTCAACTTTGACCTTTGCTGGCTATTTTACTGATAACTTTTCCCACCGACCTCCAAATGATGTGATTCTTTTTTTATTAGAAACTAGACTCAAAAATCTTTCCAATGACTACTAATTTGTATTTTTTGGACATCTGAGTTGGTACAGTTTATTCTTTCAAGTTAGCGTTTCATATATTTTTGCCAACTCTGACCTTTGCTTGTTCTTTTGCTCATAACTTTCTCCACCGAACTCCAAATGAGTTGATTCTTGTTTTGTTGGAATCTATACTCAAAGACCTTTCAAATTATGCCTTAGAAATCAAGTTTACACCTTTTTTGACACTGTAATCGATTACAAGGACACTGTAAACGATTACCCGAGACAAAACTGGATTTTGTACAGAAAGTCCAACACAGGTACTCAGTCAGGTGAACTGGGGTCACCATTGGCCAAAAAGGTGAGTTTTAAGCACTTTTGCACTTTTCTAAGGCTGGTCCTGGTGTTTCAATGGTGGGAAGTGATGTTTTGGCACCCCATGATGGAGAAAAAAAACAATGTTTATGAGATGAGCAACTTGGATGAGATAACAAGCTGTCAACTTTGACCTTTGCTGGCTATTTTACTGATAACTTTTCCCACCGACCTCCAAATGATGTGATTCTTTTTTTATTAGAAACTAGACTCAAAAATCTTTCCAATGACTACTAATTTGTATTTTTTGGACATCTGAGTTGGTACAGTTTATTCTTTCAAGTTAGCGTTCCATATATTTTTGCCAACTCTGACCTTTGCTTGTTCTTTTGCTCATAACTTTCTCCACCGAACTCCAAATGAGTTGATTCTTGTTTTGTTGGAATCTATACTCAAAGACCTTTCAAATTATGCCTTAGAAATCAAGTTTACACCTTTTTTGACACTGTAATCGATTACAAGGACACTGTAAACGATTACCCGAGACAAAACTGGATTTTGTACAGAAAGTCCAACACAGGTACTCAGTCAGGTGAACTGGGGTCACCATTGGCCAAAAAGGTGAGTTTTAAGCACTTTTGCACTTTTCTTAGGCTGGTCCTGGTGTTTCAATGGTGGGAAGTGATGTTTTGGCACCCCATGATGGAGGAAAAAAACAATGTTTATGAGATGAGCAACTTGGGTGAGATAACATGCTGTCAACTTTGACCTTTGCTGGCTATTTTACTGATAACTTTTCCCACCGACCTCCAAATGATGTGATTCTTTTTTTATTAGAAACTAGACTCAAAAATCTTTCCAATGACTACTAATTTGTATTTTTTGGACATCTGAGTTGGTACAGTTTATTCTTTCAAGTTAGCGTTCCATATATTTTTGCCAACTCTGACCTTTGCTTGTTCTTTTGCTCATAACTTTCTCCACCGAACTCCAAATGAGTTGATTCTTGTTTTGTTGGAATCTATACTCAAAGACCTTTCAAATTATGCCTTAGAAATCAAGTTTACACCTTTTTTGACACTGTAATCGATTACAAGGACACTGTAAACGATTACCCGAGACAAAACTGGATTTTGTACAGAAAGTCCAACACAGGTACTCAGTCAGGTGAACTGGGGTCACCATTGGCCAAAAAGGTGAGTTTTAAGCACTTTTGCACTTTTCTTAGGCTGGTCCTGGTGTTTCAATGGTGGGAAGTGATGTTTTGGCACCCCATGATGGAGGAAAAAAAACAATGTTTATGAGATGAGCAACTTGGGTGAGATAACATGCTGTCAACTTTGACCTTTGCTGGCTATTTTACTGATAACTTTTCCCACCGACCTCCAAATGATGTGATTCTTTTTTTATTAGAAACTAGACTCAAAAATCTTTCCAATGACTACTAATTTGTATTTTTTGGACATCTGAGTTGGTACAGTTTATTCTTTCAAGTTAGCGTTCCATATATTTTTGCCAACTCTGACCTTTGCTTGTTCTTTTGCTCATAACTTTCTCCACCGAACTCCAAATGAGTTGATTCTTGTTTTGTTGGAATCTATACTCAAAGACCTTTCAAATTATGCCTTAGAAATCAAGTTTACACCTTTTTTGACACTGTAATCGATTACAAGGACACTGTAAACGATTACCCGAGACAAAACTGGATTTTGTACAGAAAGTCCAACACAGGTACTCAGTCAGGTGAACTGGGGTCACCATTGGCCAAAAAGGTGAGTTTTAAGCACTTTTGCACTTTTCTTAGGCTGGTCCTGGTGTTTCAATGGTGGGAAGTGATGTTTTGGCACCCCATGATGGAGGAAAAAAACAATGTTTATGAGATGAGCAACTTGGGTGAGATAACATGCTGTCAACTTTGACCTTTGCTGGCTATTTTACTGATAACTTTTCCCACCGACCTCCAAATGATGTGATTCTTTTTTTATTAGAAACTAGACTCAAAAATCTTTCCAATGACTACTAATTTGTATTTTTTGGACATCTGAGTTGGTACAGTTTATTCTTTCAAGTTAGCGTTCCATATATTTTTGCCAACTCTGACCTTTGCTTGTTCTTTTGCTCATAACTTTCTCCACCGAACTCCAAATGAGTTGATTCTTGTTTTGTTGGAATCTATACTCAAAGACCTTTCAAATTATGCCTTAGAAATCAAGTTTACACCTTTTTTGACACTGTAATCGATTACAAGGATACTGTAAACGATTACCATAGTGTTTTTTCTGCAGATTGGGTCTGTACTTGTCCAACTTGGTCCCTTCAGTAAGAATGACTTCTTTCCCACTTCTTGGGGTCACCTCCCATCACCTACCACCCTCTACCACCAGTCAAACACCAACACCAAGTAAATACAAGTGGACTTGTGCTTTAAATTAACAGTTTTTGCCAATGATCACCCAGGACACTACAACTGACTACTTCAGTTCAACTTTCTGTACAAAACAGTTATTTCTCTGGTGTAATCGTTTACGAGGCCACTGTAAACGATTACGACAATGTTTTTTCTGCAGATTAGCTCTTCACTTGTCCAACTTGGTCCCCTCAATAAGAATGACTTCTTCCCCATTTCTTGGGGTCATCAAACATAACCTCCCAACCAGTAATGACCCTTAAATTCACTTGTATGGTTTTTTGGTCAACAAATCCCTTGCAGACAAAGTAAAAATGATAGAGCGAGAGAGCGAGACAACGACAGCGAAGATGGAAGCTTCGAAGACGAACGCACACAGAACAAAGTGAAGCGCCACGAAACGCGACCTTCGACCTTCCAAGAGAACGCACCTTCGTTTCCAATGGAACAGAGAAAGAGCTATTTTCGGAATTTCAGTAAAAATAAGGGTTACGGACTTCCGTTTCGTAGGTTTTAAAAAAAATTTATTTTTAAAACAAACCAATCAAAGAACGACACGTGGCGTTGTCAAAACAGTGTTAAATATGCGTTGTTGGAATATCGCGGTCCTTTTAATAAAGCTGCTGGAATTTTCTAAGGGTTTTTAAAACCGCCAAAAATAAACCCCAGTTACATCACATTATTTTTGTAGTGTGTGTGAACTGAGTGTATGAGGAACATTTATTATTATATAAATCTTATGTAGTAATTGTTATAGAAGTGTGAAGAGAGATAATCAAATAACAATATTATACACTATACATATACTACAAATGACTATATTTTAAGATAATATACTTATTACGTGTAAGAATGTGAAGTAGGATTTTGATTTTGTTATACTATACACATATAAAGGTTCAAAGATTTTCGGAGATGACGTTTTATACTTAATTTTATATCATTAGATTAAGTTGAATAAAAATGTGTATGGGAGAAATTATAAGCATTCTCTTATGGCTTGTACTACACATATATTAATACAATTAAAACACATGTCATTATAAGTCAGAAGCTTATGAATCAAAATGAATTTCTTGTTTGGCATCATTGGTTGGGTCATTCTGAACCTACCATGATGCGAAAAATAGTTGAAAACTCATGTGGACACTAATTTAAGAGTAAAAAATTTCTTTAACCCAATGATTTCTCATGTACTGCATGTTCACAAGAAAAGTTGATAATAAGACCATCACCAGAAAAAATAGAAATGAGTCAATCTCATTTTTAGAATGAATACATGGTGACATTTGTGGTCCAATACATCCATCATGTGGATCACTTAGATATTTCATGGTTTTAATGGTTGTATCAATTAGATTGTCACATTTTTGTTTATTATCAACTTCCACTCAAACATTTGCAAAGTTATTAGCACAATTAATCAAGTTAAGCACTCACTTCCTAGATTATCCAATTAAGAAAATTCTTTTTGATAATGTTGGTTAATTCACATGTCATACTTTTCATAAGTATTGTATGCCAATTGGAATTGAAGTTAAACATCCACTAGCACATGTTCATACTCAAAATGGACTTCTAGAATCCTTAATAAAACTTTTAAAACTGGTTGCAAGACCATTGCTTATGAGAGCTAATCTTCTAATGGCTACTTGGAGATATGCAATTTTGCATGCTACAATATTAGTTCACATCAAGCGAACAAGTTATCATAAATACTCTATTATGCAGTTGGTTTTTGGTTAACAACCTACTATTTCTCATTTAAGAATTTTTGGATGTGTTGTATATGTTCCAATTTCCCCACCAAAAAGGACTATAATGGGTCATCAAAGGCAATTGAGAATATGATTCTCCATCAATATAAAAATATCTTGAACCATCAACATGAGACTTATTTATCGTCTGATTTGTCATCAGTCATTTTGATGAATAAGTTTTTCCAATATTAGGGGGAGAAATAAAAAAATTGGAAAAATATATTGGTTGGAATGAATTATCATTATCTCGTGTTGATCCTCATACAAAGAATCGAACTAGAAGTTTAAAGGACAATTCATTTACAAGATTAGTCAATCAATTACCAGATGTTGTTACTGACACAAAAAGGATAACTAAATCACATATACCAATTGCTAATGCTCCAAGTAGAATTGATATCAATTCATAACACGTTTGTAGCGTGGTAGGCTCGTTAAATCCAAAGACACACTTGAAGTGTGATAGGCTTATTGGTCCCAAAGATAGAAACTCTCGAATGAGAAAAAGGAGCTAAAAGGCAAGATGACCTAATCGAAAAAGTGGAAATCTCAAAATATTTATTTAACATAATTAATGATTCGGTACCAGAAGAACCTTAGGTACATGAAATTATTGAAAATAATGATATCTCAATAAATTATGTCATGATGAAATTGTTAGATATAAAGCACAGTTGGTTGCTCAAGGTTTTTGTTAACGGTCCTCGACAAGTGTACCAAATATAAAATGGTAAGTCTAAGTATTGTTTCCCAAGAGACTCGTGTAATATTAAATAATTGTATGATTAACAACTCATTTAGACTAAAGAAAAGTACATGAATTTACAAACTATGTGCATACAAATAGATTTGCAACGAATAAAAGGTGAACTTTGGTAGTTAGAGACACTTAGGAATGGAAAAAGGGTAGAAATGGTATGGAATGACATTGCTAGGGGTAGATTCCAATTTCACCCTTGTGCACACACAAACTCATATCTTCTCCATCAAACACTAATGTCAACCCACAATAACACTAAAACCCTAATCCTTTAGGTGAAAAAACATAGGTTTCCCTATTAAGCATCAATCCCTTAATCACTTAACAAGAAAAACTCGCATTAAGATCTAGGGTTTAAAACAACAAATGGTTCATGTTCCATCCCTAGATACACGCCCTCATTAGGCCTTCTGTTTCAAGTATAAGTTTCATAAGATTCATCTTAAAACCCTATAAACCACAAATTGAGCCAAAACATCTCCATTACATGCAAGCATTAAGAGAAGAAACAAGAAACTAGCATTTAAAGGAAAAGACATATATATAATCAAATCATTTACAAGGTACACAAAAAGTTCAATGGCTACAAAACCCCCCAGCAAGATGGGTTTGACTCTTTATTTCCATGGAGAGTCTCAAACTTCCAAATGGTCATGGAAGAAGATGGAGAAACTAAAAGGAAGAAGGGAGTGTTTCCATGAGCCCTAACAACCCTCCAAGCTCTCCTCAAAGTGAAGTCGCGCCTTTAATCCACCAAAGACTCGGTTTCCTTCGAGTTACAAGAAGAAATAGGGAAAAACTTGGCACATCAACATCATGCCGCTCAACGTAGGTCTTTGTAAAATCCAGGTTTTCTCTCTAGAGTGTGCTCGCCTAGCGGTGGATTTGGGCGCTCAACATTGATCTCTCTAGAATGTGCTCGCCAGTGACAAGGAGGTGGCGTCCAACGCCACTTGGACTTTAAAAGCTTCCCTTTCTGGTGTTCTTCTTGCTTCTCTGGGTTGCTAAGCTCTCTGGTTTGATAATACAAAATTAGCTACAAAAAGTGGGGATTATATATATAAATTAATAATCGTAGCCCAAAACACAATTATATACAAAAGTAAGATAAAAGTGAGGATTTAAGTAAGTAATAAGCTATAGAGGAGATGATTTTGTCAATAAAATGAGGCTTAGATAATGGTAAGAATTAACATTATCAGTTTTTCACAAAGACCTAATATTGATTTTTGAAAATACATATTCACTAGTATTGGGTGTAATAAGATTTTGATATTTGATTAACATTGTTGCACAAGAAGGTCTGCATTTACATTTACTGAATGATGTTACAACCTGTTTATACGATTCTATTGAGAATGATATATTTATATAAAACTTCCTAAAGGATTTAATTTTTCCAACAAAGCAAATTCTAAAGAGGAGTATTCAATAAAATTGAACAAACCCTTTTATGGATTAAAGCAATAAGAATATATATGGTATAACCATCTTAGTGAGTACTTGTTAAAAGAAGGATATTTTTCCTTATATTTATATGAAAATATTAGAAAATGAATTTTTCATAATTGTTGTTTATGTAGATGACATAAACATAGCCGAGAAGGATCTTAGAAATACAAAGTTTTGTCTAGGATTACAATTTGAGTATTTAATTAAAAATGCTTTTTATAT
>NC_142173.1:47750874-47815512 GCF_029865625.1 Vigna umbellata | reverse complement strand
AACTAGCAATTTCCATAGGGAACTTAAAGATGATGTTATTTGTGATATAGTTCCTATGGAAGCTTGCCATGTACTATTGGGAAGACCATGGCAATTTGATAATGACACTCCACACCATGGTCTCACCAATACCATAACTGTGCACAAAACTGACAAGAAGTTTGTGCTTCATCCTTTGTCACCTGCTCAGGTGGTCAAAGATTAAGCACAAATGAAGCTCACCGAGAGCAAGAAAGGGAGGAGAAAAAAAAAGAAAGTCAAAAAAAAGAGACAAGAGTGATCCTTAGGGATGAAAAAGAGATGTGGGAGAAAAGTGTTCCCTCCCACAAGGTCACCCAACATGAAAACCTTTTGACAAAAAAAACTTTAGAAAATACTCTTCATGTTGACCAACCTTCATACCTCCTCTTGTGTCAAGGAACACTCACTTGTACAAATAGCGAGTCTCGGACTTTGATTCTCTCTCGTCCAATTCAAAACCTTTTGAAAGAATTTGATGATGTTTTTCCCAGAGAACTACATATTGGTCTTCCACCGCTAAGGAGAATAGAACATCAAATTGACTTTGTGCCAGGGGCAACTCTTCCTAATAGGCCTGCCTATAGGACTAACCCCCAAGAAACTAAAGAGATTGAGTCACAAGTCCAAGACTTGTTAGATAAAGGCTGGGTTCAAAAAAGCTTAAGCCCATGTGTTGTACCTGTGTTGTTGGTGCCCAAGAAAGATGGAAAATGGCGCATGTGTTGTGACTGTAGGGCTATCAACAACATCACAATAAAATACAGACATCTCATTCCTAGACTTGATGATATGTTAGATGAATTGCATGGGGCTCAAGTATTTTCCAAAATAGACCTTAAGAGCGGTTATCACCAAATTCGAATCAAAGAAGGTGATGAGTGGAAAACTGCTTTTAAGACTAAGTTTGGACTATATGAGTAGCTAGTAATGCCTTTTGGCCTTACTAATGCTCCAAGAACATTCATGCGACTTATGAACCATGTCATAAGGGATTGCATTAGGAAGTTTGTAGTTGTTTATTTTGATGACATTCTGGTGTATAGTCAAAATTTACAAAATCATGAACAACATTTGAAAGTTGTCTTGACAATTCTTAGAACCAATCAATTGTTTGCAAATATTGACAAATGCACCTTTTGTGTTGATAGTGTCATCTTTCTAGGTTTTGTAGTTAATAAAAATGGGGTCCATGTTGATCCTGAGAAAATAAAGGCCATCCAAGATTGGCCACCCCCACATAATGTAGGAGAAATAAGGAGCTTCCATGGGTTGGCAAGCTTTTATAGAATATTTGATCCTAACTTCTCTAATCTTGCTTCACCTCTCAATCAGTTGGTGAAGAAAGATGTTACATTCCATTGGGGATTAAAACAACAAAAAGCCTTTGAGCTACTCAAAGAGAAGCTCACTCAAGCACCCATTCTAGCTCTGTCCAATTTTTCTAAAACTTTTGAGCTAGAATGTGATGCTTCTGGTCTAGGCATAGGTGTTGTGTTGTTACAAGAAGGTCACCCCATTGCTTACTTCAATGAAAACCTTCATGCGGCCACTTGTAATTACCCCACCTACGACAAGCTTTATGCTCTTGTGAGGGCTCTTCAAACTTGGGAACATTATCTTGTTTCTAAAGATTTTATCATTCACAGTGATCATGAGTCATCAAGTACTTGAAGAGCCAACACAAGTTGCAAAAGCGACATGCTAAGTGGCTTGAATTTATTGAACAATTCTCTTATGTTATTAAATACAAAAAGGCAAGTCTAATATTGTGGCTGGTGCTTTATCTAGAAGAAACAATCTTTTGGCCACATTAGGAGCACAAATTCTTGGCTTTAATAATATAATTGAGTTGTATGCTCAAGACCTTGAGTTTTCCAAAATTTATGAGGAATGCATATGATAACAGTTGAAAAATTGTTATTTTCATGCTTAAATTGATACTAAAAGCAACCTTTAACACTTAGAAACTAGCTTGAAATCATGCTTTTAGTCATATTTTCATAAATAAGAGAGCTGGACAGGTTTATGCTTGATTTCAGTGTTTTTGTGCAGGCTTTAAGGTGAATTTGGTGAAAGAAGTGAAGGAGAGAGATGGAATTAGAAAAGACATCAAAAAGTGCAAAAGGAGAAGCCGCAACTGCCGCTCAGCGGCAGTTTACCGCTAAGCGGCACTTAGGAGTTCACGTTGGAACCGCTGAGGGGCAAAATGGCCGCTGAGGGGAAGAAACTACTCACACACTTACCGCTGAGCGGTACTTTACCGCTGAGCGGCACACTTATGGGCTTGGACCTAGATTTTCTGTAATTTTAGAATAGTATATAAGCTTTAGGACGTCCTAGGGTTTGTATCTTTGGCAGAAACGAAGCAAACACTCTCTCTTCCACCCCTTTGAAGGAGGATCTTGGATGCTCAGGCTACCTCTTCACCTTTCTAGGGTTTTATCTTTCATTCTTTCATTATTGTTCATCTAGGTTCACCATGAATATGGTGAACTAAACCTTGTATGTTTGTTGGGGAATCAATGTAATCTTTTGAAGCTCTCATATATGGAATTTGTGCTTGCATCTTAATCTAAGACTTATGCTTTCTTTCATCATTAGTTAGGGTTTTTCCTCTTTGCTCAATGCTTGCTTTGTTTAACTCATTCAATGCATGATTATTGGTTTTGTCGATACGGGAACGTACGGGGAAGTCTAGATTCGGGGAATTTCTCCCAATAGTATATTGGTTGCCTTAAGCTCCTGTGCTAAAAAAACTAATTATTAGGAATGCTAGGAATCGTATGAACTTGTAATTAGGGAGAAGCCTTCTTGAAAGGTAATTTAGAGAGTGGCATTAACAATGATGACTTGAATGTTGAATTCCTAAAATATATGAGAGTGGATAAGATGAAATTGACCCCCAACAACATATTCATCAATATATTTCATTGAAAGTGTCTGTCTTTTGTTTTAGCCATTGATCAACCTCATGCATACATGTTTATTTTCGTCTTTTGCATAGTGAAATCTAATTATTTTGTTCTTAAGTCTTAGCTAATCAACAAATCACATAACTAAACTAGGCCGTGAGTCCTTTGGGAGAACGATACTTGGTCTTACCGAGTTTATTACTTGAAACGATTCGGTCATACTTGCCGATTGTTAAACAAGTTTGTGACATCATATTTTGGTGATCATAAATTTGTGCATCAGCATACACAAAGCTCAAGGATGTTTTTATGTGAGAGAGAGGTATCTTTTTAAAGAAGGTAAAATCTGTATACCTCAAGGATCACATAGAAAGCTCCGTGTCAAAGAAATGCATGAGGGTGGATTAATGGGTCATTTTGGGGTAGAAAAGACTCTTGGCATGTTGAAAGAAAAATTCTTCTAGCCTCACATGAGGAAAGACGTCCAAAGGCATTGTTTCAAATGCATTACTTGTTTAGAATCAAAATCTAAAGCAATGCCTCATGGACTCTATACCCCTTTGCATGTTGCTTCAACTTCTTGGGAAGAAATTAGTATGGATTTTGTCTTAGGACTCCCAAAAACTTCAAGGGGTTTTGATTCTATCTTTGTGGTAGTAGATTGTTCTAGTAAAATGGCTCATTTCATACCCTGCCACAAAGTAGATGATTCAAGCAACATTGTTAAGCTCTTCTTTAGAGATGTGGTAAAACTTCATGGATTACCTCATGTTATCATTTCTTATAGAGATACAAAATTCCTTAGTCACTTTTGGAAGACCTTATGGTCTAGATTAGGGACTAAGCTTTCTTTTTCTACAACTTATCATCCACAAACAAATGGACAGACTAAAGTAGTCAATAGATCTCTATCAACTTTATTGAGAGTCATTCTAAAAGGAAACCACAAATCTTGGGACGAATATCTTCCTCATGTAGAGTTTGCCTATAACAGAGTAGTTCGTGGAACTACTAAAATTTCCCCTTTTGAGGTTGTATATGGATTCAACCCTTTGACACCTACAGATTTAATACCTCTTCCTAAGTCATTTGACTTTGTTCATTAGGAAGGAGTATCTAAATCTAAATTTATAAAGGACTTACATCAAAGGGTTAGAAACCAAATTGATGTGCATTAAAAATGTAGTATAGTGCTAGGAAGTGACTCCTAAGTTGTCTCCCAAGGACCCAATGTGGTTCGAGACTTAGGTCAAACACGTAGTGGGGGGTTTGGTGAAGAGTTTGTGAATGCAATTGAACTAAACTAAAACATGAAATTAAACATAACAGAATTGAAAGCATTCAAGTAAATGTCAAAACAGTAAGGCCTAATGGTCCAATCAGAGACCGAACTGTCTAAACGCAGCAAAACCAGAAAATGCAGAGTTCATCAAGATTTGAAAACAAAACGCTGGAACAGTAAACGCGAAGAAAACGTAAAAGCAACTTAATTTAAATGCACCAAATGAACTTAAACATTAAACGCAACAATAGAAGCAATAGTAAAAGCGAACCGAGCTTGAAACAACACGTGATAACGAGATGAACAATAAAACGCAGTGACAGAACGCAGCAATGAAAAAAATGATGAACAGTAAAATGCAACAAATCATAAAAATAAAAATAAAACACTTGGCTAAAAAAATGAAATGCACATTGCGTGAATCACTTAGAAAACAATTAATAATTAAGAAAATGCATCTTGTCGCTGGAATAAAAGAAGCTACACTTTCAGCTTGCGTGGACCAAATTAAATACACCTAAATCTAATGAATCTACCACTCCATCACCGAAACATCACTAAGCAAAATGCTTGAACAATAAACAAAATTATAAGGTGGAAAACCAAATTCATTTCAGTTGCAAAAAGAAGATGCATCCAATGCTATTAAATGAAACGCTTTAGGCTAAAACAGAAATGCACATTGCTGGAATATAACTTCAAAGCAAAAGTGTATGAACTAATTGAAGATGCAACTTTTAGCTAAAAATTAAATGCAAACCGAGAACGGAGGCAGCAAGTGAAAAGCTGAATGTGTGAAGAACACTTAAAATTAAATGCTTGAAGAAGTAAAAACTAAAAGCTGTTGGAGCTCGGACGTGGGAGCTGCTTGCTTCTCTCCAAGAAGGAAATTAAAAATTCATTACCGTGCAGCACCTCTCCCAAAGACGTCCAGCGTGTGCACATTCTTCCAGCCAGCATCACCGCTTCCTCTTGCAAACCAAAGTTGAATATTTCCCAATTAAATCACCAAGTTCTTCTTCTAAGAGATGAATGCACCATATGCTTCTAAAAAAATGAAATATGCTTCTCCCAGCCAAGCTGTGACACCTCTTCCACCAACGTGCTGCTACTTCCAACTTTAAAAGAAAAAAAAAACCCGAGAGCTCCACTGGAATGAATTGCTTTATCTTAAAAAAATAAAAGCATCGTGTGCTCCCTTTCCAGAATGTGACACCACTGCCCTTAATAATCAATCACCGTGCTTTATCTAAAATAAAGAAAATGCATTGCTTGTGGATCTTAAAGAAAGAAAACATGAATCTCAGTGCTTCCAAGACGTGACAAAGGTGCCTCTTTTCTAATTGAAAGAAAACGTGAATCTCCAACAAGTAAATAGTTTTGTGAGTCTAGCCTATGGAACAAGTAAAAGTGCTTCTAAAATTTCATCCAAAATCCCGTAACAGCATGCTGTGAGAACCTGATAAATTAATAAACACTAATCTATTCTCTGATCACATTTTACTGCACCTTGCCACGTCAAAATCCACTCTCTTTCTCTCTGCATGCACTGAATGCCATATGTCACTTTGGAAGCTTCTAAAAGCTGTAGTGGAAATCAGGTGGCAGTGAGTAACTGCTCAACCGTTTGACGAGGGAGAGAAAATAATTTCTCTGAAAACTCTTCTCTTCCTTTCATGCAATCTTCTTCTTCCTCACGAATTCTGATCTTCCATCTTCTCTGCATTTTCTCTGCACTCTTTCATCTTCTCTCTAAAAATACCTCACTATCAACTCCTCTGATCTAATTTCAGAGACCGTAGACACCTTCACTGCACCGTGAGCGTTATTCTGATCCGAACCAAACTGAGAACTGAACTGGTAAGTTCTCGTCCCTGCACTTGTCTGTTTTAGTTCATGCGAACCAAATCCTGGTTGCATGCATGGGTTATAGGTTTGAATCTGATGTCCTTTTTGGTATCTTAGATTTAGTGAAAATCGTGGAGGGATTCATTGGGTAGAAAGCTGTTATTGACCGAGAGAAAACCTTAAGCAACTGGAAGTGCACTGCTTGAACCGGTAAGGGAAGCTTTAGTAATTTAATTTAATATATGTTTGATCTGTATGACAGTAATGAATAGTGCTGGATGTCTGAAATGTATGCATTATGCGAATTTTGAATATGCGTGAATGAGCAGATTTGAAATGGATGTATATCAGGAATGTGGTGTGAAATTATGCAGTGAATGAGATGTATGATTTGTAATGTGATTGATTTCTGCATAATTTGGAATGATAATGATTTGAACTATATGTTGGTGATGATATGTTGGAAACTGGAAAATGGAAGATTCTGTATTTATGAGATGATAATATGAATGTTGTAATGTATAAGATTTATGGTGAAGAAGAAAATTCTAAGTTATGAATCGTATAAAAACTGTGCAGTATAGTGTCTGAAAATCTGGAAATCTGATACTCTATGATTGATGATGTACGCTCGTCATCGAACGGTCTTATACCGTTCGGTTTCCCTGGAACATCACTTAGAATAAGGACTCTTTCATTTGGAAAGGATCTGATCGAGAACGAGCGTTGTTGGTGTTAAGAGTTAGGTGAGCGTTCGGCTTAGCCTAGCGGGTCCAACCATTAAAAATATAAAGTGAAGTATAGTTAGGACGCTCGGTTTTGTTTACCAGCGTTCGTCATAAGTGGCGCTTAGTATTATACTGAGCGTTCGTCCAAATGAACTCTCAATCTTAGATTGAGCGTTCGTCCCAGTTAGCGTTCGGTCTGATACTGAACGTTCGTTCCCATGCGTGTTCGTTTTCATGCACATTCGTTCCTATGTTCGTTCGTTTTATTTAGTGCTCGGTCATTGACCTGACGTTCGTTCTGAGCAGTGTTCGTTTTTATGATTGAACGTTCATCTTTCCTTGCTTCGTGAGCGAACGTATATGGCGTTCGTCCAAACTGATAATTAACGTTCGGTCTTTCAATTGCAGTGTTGTATCTGAACTTTTATCATTTTATGGGTATTTATTCAAACATATCTAAATTATATTTATCCTTTTTATTCAACCTCCAGTATTATACTTAGAATTATCCTAAGTATTAATCAGATCTTTTTGAATCAATCTCAATTAAATTCTTAAGTGTTCTTAACATCCGTAAATGAATAAAGGTTCGTTTCTTTTGTTCAGAAACGAGGCTGCAGTGCACTGTAATACAGTCGTCTTGATCTATTAAATAGTAACTTGTATTTAAATTAAAAGAGTGGAATACAGAAATGAAAATTTGATTAAGAGAAATTGTGAATATGTACGAATGGTGATTTGAATGGATTTATGAGAATTGGATTGTGAATGAGCGTTCCAAGGAGGAACGTCTCCATGATGTGAATATGAGAAGTAGTGTAGTATGACCATGGTAAAGCTGCTGATGGCTGTTCATCCTGATATTCCGTGAGTGCTCATTCTCATGTAGAGGGGAGTAGGTCATGCGTGGGAATGGCAGGAGACCCTAGTCCTATTGAGTACTTTGGACTGATAGGGTTAACCTCGGGTGGCAGCTGATGGATGTTACAGTTACTACACCACCCGGGTGCAAGAACGCCTGTAGATACATGGCATCATACAGTCCGGACAGTCTTTAATTATGAGAATTTGAATGAGTTACTGTATGCTGGGATATGTGTTTAATATTGTATGAACTGCATGACTTATTTTATAAGTTAAATTATGTTGATTTTATTGAATTAAATTACCTAAGCTTACCCTTGCAATTTCCTTGTGTTGTCTACTGTTTCTGTATGTCCGTCTTGTCAATGCAATGATCATCCGTTGTGGATGTGAGCAGATGGTGAGGCACCCCTTGAAACTATGCTGGAAGAAGAAAATTTGGAGGATGCCAACCTTGTGGAAGTCGAAGTTAAAGCTGAGCAGTAGAGACCCGTTTCTGTATTAGCATTAGTCACTTTTCAGTGTTGTATTTTGATAGTTCTGTGTATAGTTTTGCAGCGCTGTTCATACAGTATTAGTAGTAGTTAGTCTTTCTGTATAGCATTTTTGGGACGTTGACTGTATATTTCTGCAGAACGTTTGTCCAGTAACTGGTTTTGTACCTTTTATGAATTTCTGAATACTGTAATTTGCTGTACATGCTGTTTTATTTTGGAGCAGCTGTTAATTATGCTAAGACTGCACTGTATTTTCTGTAAATGTGATTAGTTCTGATTAATAGTAATTACTATTTATTGGGATGTTACACATGCTACCCATTTCTACAAATTAAAAAAAATGCTCAAAGAAAACTCAAAATGAAGGTGGCGGCTGGACTGCACCAAAGTAAAAGTCACCCTTCCTTCCAATGAAAAAATGTGATATAGGTCTTCTCCGTGGCCTCTGATGCACAACGTCCTCCAAACCAAAAAGGAAAATGAGCCTCCATGTGGACGTGCAGGCCGTGACACTTGCTGGACGTGAAGGCTTGTTGAACGTGAATCAGCCCACCTTGTGCTAGTGCTTCTGCTGTGTGCACCTTCTCCAATCAATCAATCACCCATGTGCTTCCTAAAGCACACCCATCAGCGCCCGTGGATCTTCTTTCCAGCCCAAGCCGAATGTTCTCCTCTCCATGTGAACCCCTCATTGCTTTTCTTCCAACGTGCACACCCTCTTCATGTGCACATGGGCTCCTTGTTGGATGAAGAAACATGTTGGCCCTGCAAAGTTTTCATTTTTTGTTTCAGCTTTCCAAGCCCAACTTGGATCCAACAAGGATGTGGACTGTAGCACCCCTAATGAAGCCTGTTTCATTCAATCCATTATGATCAACAACTCCTCCTAATAATGCTCATATGTGCAGTGTTGCTTCTTCCAAGTAAATAACACCGTGTGCAAATGAATGCCCCTCCAAATGTCCCAAATTGTATTTTCAAAATTTTTACTGCAATCAATAATGAAAATAATAAGGTCAGGTAATTCAAATTAATTAAACTAAGAATTTATGGTCAAATTAAGCACAATTAGAAAAAGTAGGAAAATACTTTACAATCCAGCATATTTCCCTGATTAAATCCGGTACAATAAGCTAAGTGAAGTCAAGAAAATATTGACTCATCCCAAATACAACACCAAAATGAGAAATATGCCAAGATTCATAACCAGGGAAGGAAAGAGATCATCTTCAATGAAGGAGAATTAGTTTGGCTTCATCTTAGAAAAGAAAGATTTCCAAATCTAACAAAATCCAAACTCAATCCCCAAGGAGATGGTCCATTTAAAGTTCTTAGGAGGATCAATAATAATGTGTATCAACTTGATCTTCCTCTAGAATATGGAGTTCATCCCACTTTCAATGTATCTGACCTTATTCCTTGCATTATTGGAAATCATAAATTTGAGAATGACATGCTTGATTTGGGTGCTTCCATAAATGTCATGCCTCTGTCAATTTTTAAATATCTTTCTCTTGGAACTTTGTTACCTACGGGTGTAGTCATACAGTTAGCCAATAAGAGTGTTGCCCACCCTACTGTTTACATAGAGGATGTTTTAGTTAGGGTTGGGGAACTCATTTTTCCTGCTACCTTCTACATTCTTGAAATGAAGGAAGGATTTTTCCCGTGGGTCTGCCCCAATCATCTTAGGCAGACCATTTTTGAAAACTGCAAGAACTAAAATTGATGTCTATGCTGGTACCTTGTCTATGGAGTTTGGCGACATTACTGTTCATTTAATATCCTTGATGCCATGAAAATTCCATCTGAGGACCAGTCTGTTTTTCGTGCTAAAATACTTGATTATACTGTTGATGAGCATGTTTATACTTCTCACTCTTTGCATGATAAGACCCACTTTTTGTCGTCACATGTCAATGCTTCTTTTCCATGCACTAAACATGAATCAGAGACTACTGTTGATATTGACTCTACATCTAAACCTCATTCATGTCCTGAGAGTATACTTGATGTTCCGCTTGATGCATTGGGCTTGGGTGTTACACCTCCGCATTTAAGTTTTGTGGACTCGGAATGCACTATCCTTATTGCAAGAGGTACGCATAAATCTTTCCAAAAAGCACCAAAAATTGAAATCAAAGGCTCATTCCTAGACAAAAACTTCAAGGACAAAGGGCACCGGCTGAACCCGCTAATCAACAATCCTTCATTGGTAGATGTAGTTGTGAAAGAGACTTCTCTGCTTAATCAAGTGCGGAATTTGCCACCATGAATCAGGGAGTTTTCTTCTTTTCTCCTTCCTCTCCCCACTTTTATTGCACTTGTCCATGATCTGTTCATTGTTCTGATTTCCAATCTTATGCTTATGACACATTGAGGACACTATGTAGTTTAAGTGTGGTCTATAGGGGGAAATTTTGATTTTTCTTTGTTCGTTTTTGTTTTCTTTGTTAAAGTTGTTCTTTTCTAGGTTGTTTTTTTGTTGTGTCTGTGTACAGTTTTGCATGTTTCTCTTGCTTTCTAGATGTTGTTTAGGTTGTAGGTTTTTCCTTCACTTCATTGATACTCTGATTGGTTTGAAATCCTTATTTTTCTTTGCTTTGAAAGATGATTATGATGTTTGAGAGGTTGATTTGATTGTGACAATTACCCTGGGTGAGATTTGAGCCACTTTATGTTATTTCTTGTGTGATATGTCTCTTGATTGCTTGCGCATATGCCTTAGCTTGACTCTTGTTGATAGTTCTTGATTGATATGCATGTTTAGAAGTGATAAAGGCAGTTTTGTTCTTGAACCTCTCTAGCCAAATAAGCCTACCTTGTTTTAATCCCTTGATAATCCCTTTTGAGCCTATACTTTCCCTATTTCTTTTTTTTGAAGCTCATACACTAGCCCTAAGTGAAAAACCATTGTTACCTTAACCTTAGGAAATTTTGGAGCTTTGGAAGTGTTTTGGGAACAAGTGTGGTCTTCCTAGGGATTTTGATGAATTCGCTACTTGGTTCCTCTTCTTGTTTTGTTTTGTAAATATGATGTGTATCTTGTCTCTTATAGTTGCATCCTAAAGAGAGAGAAAAGAAAAGAGACAAGAGAAAAAAAATAGAGAAAAATGAAAAAAAAATTGTGAATAATGGAGTCAAGAAGAGGATTGAATTAGAAGTTTTGGGTTTGATTTGTCTGTGTTTACACTTGTTCCCCATTGCTCCTCTATTTCTTTTGGTTTATAGCTTCTCATGCATATTATATCCTCCCTTGTCCTTGGCCCCATTACATCCATAAAAGACATTTTGATTTGAACATGCATATGTTTTGAGTGTTGATATTAAAGGCTTGCCAAGTCTACTGTTGCTTTTTTTCTTGAGTGCATTGAGTTGACATTGCTTACCTTAGACACTTGAGAGAAAGACGATAGTGCATCTGTGAGGTTCTGTTGCTTTTAGATTCACCTCTTGAGCTGATTGATCATTTTTCCATGTCTTGAATTGCTTGGATGATTTCATGAGTATCTGCTTTCTCTGATTCATTCTCTGTTGGATATTGTCTACTTCTTTTCTTTGTCCAGATTCCTTGAGGATTGTGTAATTTTGTTTCTTTCCTTGTGAGTCTTTGTTTTCTGTGTGTTGAGGTTGCGTCATACCCCGATGTCCTCTAAGTTATTCCTTGATTTGCGTCTTGATTTTGCCCAAGAGTGCAAAAGACTAAGTGTGGTCTATTTTGACGAGTCATGATTTTCTTCACTTCACATAGCTTATTGTGCTAGATTTAATCAGGCAATTGTGCTTGAATGTCTAGTATTTCCCTATTTTTGCTAATTGTGCTTAATTTGACCGGAAATTCTTATTTTAATTAATTTGAATTATCTGAGCTTATTATTTTCATTATTGATTGCAGGGAAAATTTTGGAAATACATTTTGTGATATTTGGAGGGCTGATACATAATTCAAGACTCTCCACATAGACATTTTAAAATTAATTATATTGTAATTTAGTGGTTTAAGATTTTGGGATCAACTTTTACACTTTAGATTAATTTTTGGCAAAGTAGACTAAGCCCAAAAAGTGGGGGTGAGTGACTTGGCACCCTAGGTTTTTGGTGTAGCCATTACCCCACATAAAAGGGTGAACTTTAATTTTGAAGGGGAGAGGCGCCACCCTCACGGAATTTTTCTCTCTTAGAACGTTGTTTTAAGTTTTCAAGGAATGAAAAATAGTGCACGTTGTTACATTTTCAATTTGCCATTTAATTTCAATTTGGTTCATGAAATTTTTTAGTGAAGCTTCGGTCCAGTAATGCTTCATTATTGGACTTCATGATGATTTTTATTTTGGAAGAAGATGCGCTGATTCCAGGAGCTGTGAGGTGCACTCGGTGAATCATTTTCATCTCGGCTGGTGATTGGAATTTTATTTTCTTTTTTGGAGAGAAACAAGTTGTTGAACACGTCCAACTTGGTAGAAGCGATGCAACATTATTGGGATTTTCTTTCTTTTAAAGGAATGAACGGTGATGAAATTTGGGGGAGAGCAACACGTCCAGCATAGAATGGAAGCGTTGATTCATGGCACATGGAAGGGCTGATTTCATTTTCAAGTGAGAAGCATACAGCTGCCACGGTCTAAGTTGGAAGCACTTCCAATCTCCTTTAGAAGAGGCACCTCTGTCACGTCCTGGAAGCACGGAGATTCACATTTTCTTTCTTTAAGATCCACAAGTACGATCATCGTAGGTGGAAACCACAACCACAATATGCAAGGGTGAACAACCAGAAATATCATAAAACACAATATACATTAATCCTATTAACTACATAGTATATAATTGTTAACACTCCGGCAAGTGTACCGAATCGTATCAAGTAATATAAAATGGTAAGACCAAGTATCGTTTCCCAAGAGACTCACGGCACTAAACAGTTATGTGATTACTAAACTAATTAAGACTCTAAAGAACATATTTTGGGATTTTTGAATGCAAATGCAATAAAATAAACATGAATGCAATTTGATCAATTGAGGCTAAACACAAGAATGAATGGATGAAGTTGATGATATTGTTGTTGGGGTTTAGATTTCACATAGTTACTCTCATGCATATATGAATTCATCTTCTTCATTAATGTTAATGTCACTTTCTAATTTACCTTAAACCCAATGTCTCGGTGAAAAAAGCCTACTCTTAATTACTAGATCACAATGTCTTGTATCCCCAGCAAATTAATTATGCATTACATTCGCACTGAAGCTTAAAGGCAACCAACCCTCCTATCCCTATGTTTAGGTAATATTGCTTTTGGGAGAATTTCCTCAGTTCTAGATTTTCCCATATGTGTCCATATCGACAAAATCAATTATCATGCAATTGAATGAGTTAAACAAAGCATGCATAGAGCGTAGAGGAAAAACCCTAATAATTAATGAACTAAAGCATTTATAATATAAGTCAATTCAATACATGAGAATTTAAGAGGTTACATCTTTCCCAACAACAAATAAGGTTTAGTTCTCCATTATCATGAAGAAACTAGATGAGCAATGGAATGAAAGAATGGAAGAGATAGAAAAACCCTAGAAAGAGAAGAGGAGAGTTGTCACCATCCCCAAATGTACCCCCAAGGGGTGAAAAGTGTGTTTTTGTGCTCAAGCCATCAAAAGATACAATCCCTAGGGATGAGCAATGGAATGAAAGAATGGAAGAGATAGAAAAACCCTAGAAAGAGAAGAGGAGAGTTGTCACCATCCCCAAATGTACCCCCAAGGGGTGAAAAGTGTGTTTTTGTGCTCAAGCCATCAAAAGATACAATCCTAGGACGTCCAAGTCCTTAAATAGAACATAAAAGTAACAAAAAACGGGTCCAAGCCCACGAAACTAGCGCTCAACACGCCACTTAGGGCACCCAGGCGTAAAACAACGAGTACTGGCACTCAAGGCCCCCCAAAGGGCGTCCGTGCGAGCTTTGCGGCACTTAACTGGCGCTCAGCACCCAAAACTGGCGCTCAGCGCTATTTTTCTGCACTCTAGTTGACTTTTCTGCATTGTAGTTGACTTTTCTGCACTTGTTGACTTTTTTGCATTCTGATTGACTTTTCTACACTCTGGTTGATTTTTCTGCATTCTAGTTGACTTTTCTACATTCTAACTTCTTGATACTTTTTCTCTTCTTCCAAATCATACCAATAACCTACAAAATCAAGGAAATTTAGTGATAAAATCATCAAGTATACCTCTACTCACTTATTCACAAAACTAAAGTAAAAAGATGAGTTCATGCAAGCTTCTAAGTCCAAAAAGGGTTGATTTAGTATCAAAATTGCATCACAGATAACAGTATTTTCAACCGTTATCGATAACTAAACAACATATTCCATCACAACATTAACATCTTAGCCAATCCATTCATGACGCAATGTTGTTTCCTTTTATTGTGTCGTCATAACCTGTTATCACTAATAGGAACCTATTCTCACTAACAAGGCAATTCGAGTCGTCTTCCATCGCAACTTTCGACCTATCTCCCCAACTTCTCAAGGAATTACGAGTAAAAACTTCGGTTAGGCGCACCTACCGAGCACTATACTCACACGAGCCGAAGTCATTTTGGGCGAGACATCCACATCCCTCCGTAGAGGGAAGTGACACTCGAATCACTATCTCTAAACGAGAGTCCAACACCATATCACTGTAGCTCAGTACAAAAAGTTCATCCATGACCGGCCATAGTACAAGGAAATAACATAGTTTCATATTTACATCACAAATCGATACACATTCTCAATAGCATGCCTTGCTCAACCATTACAAGGATTATAACACAATCTCATTACATTTCACCTTTAATCTCAATAATATGCATCTTTCAACCCGTCACAAGATTTATAACACAGATCTCATTACCTTTCCATACTTCACTCAATAATCTCAAAAATATTAGTTCATGCACACAAATTCTATTATACCTTAACAATCATTTCTTTAAACAATAACATAAGATATAATAAATCACATTATTTGAAGCATCCCGTCAGTCACCAGTTTAATAATTCATCTATTTAATCGATGGTAATTTCTCCTCAGACATTGTCCAAGGCTTCGTGCTACTCATGCTGGTTACCTAATTTTTCCACAATTATTGAGTACATGGTCACATCCCATCAACGAAATGGAAGGAGAACTGTTCCACTTTAAATCCCATCTACGTGAAACAATTCTTCAAAGGAAAACGTTTCTTCAACAATGTAAATTTGACAACAATTTGACAACGACACGTGTCGTTCTGTCATTTGTTGATTTAAATGATTTTTTTAAAAAGTTTAATTTTGTTTTCGAGGGTGTTTTTGGAAAGAAAAATGTTGAAACATGTTGGCGCCTTTCAAAAAGTGAAATTCATCCCTACGAAACTCTCTCACCAGTTTTTCGTTCTCCATTCGAAACTCTCACTCTACCCCAACAAAATGCTCTTTGTCCACCGTTGTGAAAATCGTTCTTGGGTCCACCGTTCTATCTGGACGAAGTCGTGTGTGTCGGTCTGCCATTGAAGTGCTTGGAGGAAGTCTCGCTTGGGTCCACCGTTGGCGTCATTTGTCGAAAGGTTTCGTTTTTTCGCCGTCGTCGTTGGTCCTTCGTCGGTTGGGTGCGGTGGTCACATTATCAACATCGATTTTTGTCTTTTATCCAAAGGTATTGTTTATTTGCATACTGTATCACGCTTCGTTCCTATGGTTTTTTGGTTTGCCAATGGTTTCTTCCTTTCTTTGTACTTTTTATCATGCAATGGATGTGGTTACCCATTTTCCCCTTCCAACTTGCAAACTCTTTCTATGAATATTTCACTTTCCATGTCTTTAAAGTTGCTTTTAGGTTCAAGATCTTCACATGCATAGGCTAGCTCATAGACTTTCTCTTCAAATAATGTGTCATTAACGGCAAAAATCTAGAGTCTAGTTGTTCCCTTGAGTAGTTCATGACTTAACTTCTCTTCCCTCACTTTAATTTCTCCAAGTTCTTAGTGCATTTGCCTTATTATACAAATGTAGGTAAAATTATGAATTTGTAAATATTACATTATGGTTGTCTTCATAATGTTTCTAAATTCCAAAATGTTCATTTCAGGAGGACTTGGCTGCGTTTAGGAAGAAGTATATATGTGACTGGATCCTAGACGAGGACAATGTCCGAAGATTTCAAACGCTGCAACATTTTGGATTACTATAGCATTAGAAATGTGTTCTTGGTTTAGATTCTTAGTTTATAGCAAATGAATAGACATTGTACATAATTATATTATTAAAAAATTTTACAGAATTGTACAGAATTATAGCAAATGAATATAGCTAAACTATTCTTGATTAGTTATTCTTCATATTCATTTTCTTTGTCTGTGTTTTTGGTTGAGTGAATTTAATCATTAACTTGTTGGGTCAAAATTGATGTGTCCCTGTACTGATGAGGAGTTGGACTAAAACAATAGGTTTACTAAATTGGTTGTTGTTGATTGCCTAGAAGTTCTATTTTTGGAAGACAATTGTTCCCAGTTATGTGCGTGTGTAATCGATTACGAGTAGCCTGTAATCGCTTACCAGTGGAAAATCACGAATTTGTATGGAAAGTGTAGTGCCACTCCCCTACTGTGGAAGAAGAGCTCCCCATTGAGGGGTTGGACCTAATTTGGTGAAATTTATTGCAAGATCTTCACTTGGTTGGTTGATTTTTATGACCAAGGACGTGTGGATGTACTTAGTAGTGGTTGAAAGGACTTAGGGTGTCCACAAAATTGGTTGCTTATGATTGCATCCAAGTGGTGTTGTGAGGAAGAGGAAAATAGGCAGTTATGTGCGTGTGTAATCGATTACGAGTAGCTTTTTGTGCACCATTTCTCATAAGCTTTGTCATGTTTTTTCCTTAGAAGAAGGAGTTCCCTCATCATTCAATTGGGTTCTTTATTCCAATTTTTCATATGGATGAGTGAGTTTCATGGTCATGGGCGGCTTTTATTGCACCAATGGACACGTTAGGCCATTGAATTGTTGAAAAAAAAGGTCATTTATGTGCTTTCATATAAGCTAGATTAGATCCATGAAATTTTTGCCATATATTCAATGGCCTAATGTGTTCATTGGTGTAGGGAACACATCCATTCACATTGAAACTCAATCACCCATTCACAAGAAATGCAAAAAGTCACAAACAAGAGCAATAACCACCATGGGGAGTAGTGTTCATCTAGCTGGAGAGTACAGGAGAAGTTTCTGTACAAATGACCCTTTTTCCTCTGGTAATCGATTACAAGACCCCTATAATCGATTACCAGAGGAAAAATGGTCATTTGTATAGAAATTTCAATTGTACTCCCCAGCTAGATGAACACTACTCCCCAGGGTTATTTTTATGTCCTTATAGGTGATTTTACAGTTTTTGCATGGATGTCTCATGTTGCTAATCATTGATGGTGTCAAGTGCATCAAAACACAATTTACCCCACTCAATTGTGGACAAAGTAGTTCATATAGGTGTTTAAACCAAGGTAGGTGAAGTCCATATAAGTGTTTGGATTGTGCTAGTAGAATCACATCACACCTTAATTATACTACTATTTTACCTTGAATTATGGAAATTTTATAAACAAATAAAATAAATTAGAATAAAATAAGAAACATGAGACAATAACTTGAAAGTAAACTCGTTTGAGAAGCTTAGAAAAACATTGTTTTTGGGAAATTAACTGCATCTACTAAAGTGATCTAAAAATTATGAGTTAGTTATTATTTGAAAGATCTTTGAGTCTACATTCCAACAAAACAAGAATCAACTCATTTGGAGTTCGGTGGACAAAGTTATGTGCAAAACAACCAGCAAAGGTCAAAGGTGGTAGAAATATATAAAATGATAACTTTAAGGAATTAACTGCACCTATTTAGATGTCCAAAAATTATAAATTAGTAGTCATTGGAAATATTTTTGAGTCTATTTTCTAATAAAAAAGGAATCACATCATTTGGAGGTCTTTGGAAAAAGTTATGATTAAAATAGTCAGCAAAGGTCAAAGTTGACAGCATGTTATCTTATATGTATATCTTTCCCTCTTGTTGACAGATGTATTATTTATTGAAAATGCCTTTTAAAATTTGTGCAATGTAACAACATTAGATGACATATTTCTTAATTAATAAAATGAAAAATTTTCCTATGAGACTCCAAGAATGGGTGTTACAACAATGGTCATGAACCTCACCTCAGTTGGAGAAAACCACCTAAATGGACATTTTTTTTGAAGAAATCAATGACCTAACCTCATTATTGGTGCACGGAGCACACCCAATAACATTGAACTCACTCACCCATCTCAAAAAATGAAAAATTCAACAAAAATAGAGCAATAACCACCATGGGGAGTAGTGTTCATCTAGCTGGAGAGTACAGTTGAAGTTTCTGTACAAATGACCATTTTTCCTCTAGTAATTGATTACAAGACCCTTGTAATCGATTACTAGTGGTTGATTTATGATTTGTATGAAAAGTTACATGTTACTCCCTAATTGGGATTACTTGACTCCCCAAAGTCGTTTTTGTGTCCCTATAAGTGATTTTTTCTATTTTTTTGCATGAATGACTCACGTTGCTCATCATTAATGGTATCAAGTGCATCAAAACACAGTTTGGCCCACTCAATTGTGGATGAGACACATGTTGCTCATCATTGATGGTGTCAAGTGTATCAAAACACAGTTCCCCCCACTCAATTGTGGAGGAAAAAACTCCTATAGGTGTTTGAACCAAGGTAGTTCAAGTTCATGACGATTTTTGCACAACTCGTAGAGCAAGAACTTATTAACTTTCGCAATCAATTTGATCGACAACCACCTTCTTAGATTACATCATTGTATACTGTTATGTACCTTTTCATTTCAAAACTTGTTGTTTCGTGAACTGTTGTTACGTTTTTTTATTAATGTATGTGCGTTTTAATATTGTTATAATTTTTCATTACTCAATACCCTTCATTATTCCTTTTATTTTTGTTTAATATTAAATAAAGTATTCCAACTTGAAGTGTTTCATTAATGATCCATCCACAAAACCTTCAAAAGACAGTCATAACGAATCCAAAATATTCTTGGGGAGTGCTTAAGCCACGTCTGGGTAGCACTCTTCAACTTTCGGTACAAAAGGAGATTTTTCTAAAAACCATCTAAATTGCGTCTTCGAAATAATGGACTTGTGCTCCTCACTCAAAATTTCATTCAAAGTATAAATACACTTCGTTTTCAATGAATGACGAACAAACAACTCAAAAAAAATTAATATTTGTTGGTACAAATAACCAATAAAAGTCACAACACAAAAGCAAAAACCAGCAAAATGACCAACAAAAGCCAAAAGCAAAAACCCAACCCCCAAAATACGAATACGGAAAGGGAAAAAGTTCATACCTTGTTAGAAGAACCAATGTCAACGGACGAACCATAGCACAAAAAAAGCTCAGAACTTCGACAAAATCGACACCGAACGAGACACTTTCAACAGACCAACCACAAAGATCGTTGAACGTATATCGTCGAAATCACGAACTCGAGAGAGAAAAGAGAGACTTTGAGACGAGCGACGACGGAACTTCCTCAACGTCCAAACAGATTGATCAACGACCACTTCGACGCCTTCACCAAATGGAAAGAGAGAAGTTCAAATAAAAACTGAAAACCTAAAATGGAAAGAGTGTTTCGACAGAAGGAAAGTGATAGACGGGGCCCCAAGCCCAATTAGTTTAGTGTAGTATTTCTTTTACTTTTATTAAAGCATGTGTAAAAGGTGTTAGACATGTGCTAGATAGGAGGGACTTTTAGTCCTATATATAGACATGTCACCACCTCTTGTAAAACACTTTTGAGAATAATGAATTAAACTTTCTGTAGAGAGAACTCTAGAATTTAATTCCCTTGAAAGTCAAGCTAGAGAATCCCAAAGGATCTCCTCTAGCCACCTTCCATTTACGCTTCATCTTTCATTTTCCATTGACACTTCATATCTCTCTTACATCCACGTAACCATTTTTATTCCACTCTGCCTCAACCGCGTGGATTGCTTACGCCATTGCTACCACGCGAGCTTATTCCCTCGCGAGTTTCCCTCAGCACAACATCACATCTTTATTTCGCGAAGTCTTCATCTACTTCACTCTCGAGAGAGAGCTCCTCCACCACGAGCCACATTGTCATCGCAGAACCTCCCCTCTCTCGCCGATTAAAATCACTTCTCCACCTTTCAAATCCGCTTCCGCCTCAAACCCTAGGTTTTCAACCGAACAAACCTCGAATCTATGGTTTGTTTATCACTTTTCATCTTCGACTCCAAAACCTAGAGTTC
Source organism: Vigna umbellata (assembly GCF_029865625.1). NCBI lineage: Eukaryota > Viridiplantae > Streptophyta > Magnoliopsida > Fabales > Fabaceae > Vigna > Vigna umbellata. The sequence goes on along the minus strand of NC_142173.1, from coordinate 47,795,000 downwards.
TTGTATAAATCTGTTTCTTCTGCTGCTTCCCGATTCTTCAGCTCGATCAAATCTAGATTTCACGTCGTCTCCCGATTCAGCTCAAGCTTTCAGCTATCATGTGGTATTCAGAGCCTAGGTTAGGCGCGTCCGCTTGAGCTAAGTATCTCATTTCTCTCTGATCTGAGTTTTACTCTTCGTCGATTCTCAAATTGTCGGTCTCGATCTGTTCTCTATTCTTGAGATTCAATCTATGCGGTTGGTTGTTTTCAAATTTTTCGTGTTGTTGATTATCATTTGTGCAATGTCTTGAGTATTTTACTTTGTCTTGTTCATTGTTTGATTTTTGTACATCAATTGTTGCTTATAGTAGGTTCTGGTTGAGTCAATTTGTGTGTGCCAGCTTTACTTTGAGTCTTTTCCTCATTTTAATCGGTCCATTTGTTCATTTGAGTCATTTTCATTGATGAATCATATTCTGTCATGTTTACAGTTATGTTTAATTGCTTAAAATGTCATAAATTCTGTGTTCAAAGCTGTATTTGATTTTATTTTTTCTGAGATTCTGGATTATATGATCAGTGGTTGTACACCATATGAGCTATGATACAGTCATTGTGAGCTCGAGTGCATGCAAAAGTGACCTTAATCTCAGATTTAAGTGTTGTTGATGTGTATTCTGATTTGCGTTTATTGTCATGGCCAATACATATTATTTCGATGATAAAAGGCTTGAATGAGTTCGTATCAGGTGCACACCACTTAAGCCATGAATTACTAAAGCAAATAGCTTGGTGGCATCTTGTGAAAACTTCAACAGTATCAAAGTTGTAGTGGACCGATCTGCATTGTCTTGTTTGAGTCTAGTTTTTGTTTTAAAATCTGTTCTGCCATATAGATCTTGCTGGAAATCTTGCATTAACTTCCTTGTGTCGTGTTTAAGCTTCAAATTGTTGTTTTAGAGTCATTTTCATCAATAATTTGTCAATTGACTCAATAAAACTTAAAACTGGTGGTGTGGTTGAGCTGTTTGATTGCATAATTGGCTATTGCAAGTTCAATTTTCGAATTACTATGTTCTGCATCCAATTTTAATGCAAAACAAGTTTGTTTTGATGTTTTAAACATGTTGAGATAGTTTGATTCGAGTTATATCAGCCTTTGTGCGTTTTTCACCTTTTGAAACCACCATTTTAAGTCAATTTTTTTTATGAAGCAAGTATAGTGCAGTACTGACATTTTGATTTGTGCATTTATGATTCAGTTGGATTGTAGTAAGAGCTAGGGTCTGTTGAATGAAATCAAAACCAGTGAAAAAGAATATCTATACAAGTTTAAAAAGCGTTCAGACCTTGTGCAATCCAACTAAGACAAGCTCCAAATCAGAAACTAAAAACATTATCAGTTATGAACTAATTTTGTTGGGGCATTTTATCAAACGCTTTTGTAAAATTCAGTACTGGAGTCACTTAACTGTTTCTGCTCTAACTTGCTTGTTTTTCTTGCTTTCTTAATTCCCTCTAGAGCAATTCTTAGGTTCATTTTTGAGTGCTTCCCTTCTTGATAGCTTTGTTTCTTGCTTGTCTTTGTTAGTTATCTAGTTTTGTCTGCAATGCATGTGAAATCTATTCTGCCAATCTTTAATTAAAGCTTTTAATTGCTTATTTCATCTGGTCTAGAGTTTCCTTGGTTAGAGTCTGCTCTGCTGTTTGAGTGGTTGTCCTGTTTGTCCATCACTTTGTCTTAGCCTAACCATTTTCCTGAATTGAGAAATCTGATTCCATTCTGGTTTTTGGGATTTGAAAGAAAGTAAGTGTGAATGGTAGCATATTAGGTGGTGGTGATCCATAGGATTCTCTGGCCTAGTCTGAAAATTTCTCTTTTAAACCTTTCATTTGAGTGCTTTAAATTTTTAAAGTGAAACCTCAGTGCTGTGAGCTTAGTAAAGCTAATTTAGCCTAAATTCCTTGGCATTTGCAAGAGAGTTCAGTTTCAATTAACCATTTGTTGACTGTGTTCATTGTGCAGGAAAAGAAATTGGAGTAATTAGATTGGAGCAGCTGTGATTTATTTCAACTGCAACTGCAACTACAATCACTGTTGTTTTAATTGATTATTGATTTCCTGGTGATGCTATTTGTTCTTGTGAATCTTTAAACTGTCATTGCATTCAGTTTAGTTAAAACATTGCTTGCTGAATTCATTGATATAATTACTGTTTTGAAAGTGAATTGTTGATTTCATGGTTTAATTGGGCATGTTGAATGCTGATTTTGATTTGATAAGACCTATGGGAACTTGGTAGATGCATAGGATTTGCAAATAATGTGTTGATTGTTTTATGAGCATTTCTGGAAGTGCAACAACACTGTTTTAAAACTGCCAATTTCTGATTTGCCTCACATTACTCTTTGTCCATTTATTTGATTAGCATGGTCCACTGATTTCTGAATTAGTTTAGGACATTGTTCTTGACTAGTTTGGTCCATTGTTTTTGCCCAGTGTAATCACTGATTTTTCTGAAAAGGTTGTTCTAGTCATAATCAGTTGTGCATCAATTTGTTTTTAATTGCCAATGCATCCTCCAGTTTTAGGAAGTGATTAAAGCACCTAATTTCTAGTGTTAACTTGGCGGTTGAATTAATTAGGTGGTTAGTTTCTGCATTGAATTACATCCAATCTGAATTTAATTCACTGTCCATTTGCACTTGCTGGATTTTGTTGAGATTTATGTGTGCAGAGCTGATGTTTGAGAGTTTAGTTTCAGCATATGTTTACTGAGAAAAAAGCAACCTAAGCACTTCATGTGGAAGCTTTGAACTGAAGGGAGTTTCTTTTACCTTAAATGGCTTTTGTTTTGATTAAGTTGTTCTTGTCATGGTGATGAGTGCATATTTATGCTCACATTTATGCTTTAAAATTCAAATTTTTGATGGAATAATTGTGCTTAAATGGTTGATTTTAAGTGAATTTGTGATGATTGGAATTGTTGGGTTTGGGAAATAAAGAGACGTAAAAAGTGAGTTTTAGTGCATAAATTATTCTTGGATGTTCTAATGTTTATTTGTGCAGCTGAGAATATAAGTTTTATTGGTCCAAATGGCAATTCAAGGCCCAAAATCAGATTTTATTTGGAAAATTCAAAAGGGGCTAAAGTGCAGATAGAGGAAATTTCAGGGTATTTGTGCAATTTTGGAAAGTCAGAAAATCTAAAAGATAAAATTCAGTTGTTGAATTTAATTTGGGAATATCAACAGAAAATATCTTCCAAATAATTTTATCATTATCTAAATCTTTTAATTATTTGGAAGATATAGGATATAAGATAATTGAGTTAATATCTACCAAATATTCTTTAAAACTGATTTAATCTAATGAATATTTGAAAGATATAATATATCAACATAAAATATCTTATCAACAAACTATTCAGAGTCCAAGCCCAATCAAGCCTATATAAAGAGACCCAAGGGAGGTAGGAAAAGGGGACTTCACTTAATTCATTCTCTCATACTCCTCTCACTTTTCTTTCATCTTGTATTCAACTCCATTCATGGAGAGTTAAGCATCTAGGGCTATTCTGCTGTAATTCCATAATGGATTCTGAGGTTATGTTCAGTTAATGCAATTGTTTATTTTGATTATTGGTTTTAAGTTGTTCTCTCTCTATGTCTTTCATCTCTTTATCTTGTTAAAAGTAAAGATTTTTGCATCATAATGTGTTTGAATCTACATGCATATTGATTATATGAGTTCTAGGGTTTCTAGGTTTAATTGAGAATTTACTTTGATTTAGTTTAGGAACTTTCATATGATTAAATGGTTTTTACTATCAATTGAAAATGTACTTTGGTTGGTAGTAAGAATTTCAACTATAATCAATTGAGAATTTACTTTGGTTGATTAACTTTTAACTTGGTTAGGAGATTTAAGAATAGACATGATTAAACACAATAGAATTTGATTGAGAATGTACTTTGGTTGAATTTATTGTGAATAATCTAGAAAGGTTTTGCATTTGATTGAGAATTTACTTTGGTTAAATGCATGATCGCCCTCAAATTAATTAAGAATGTACTTTAATTAATTTGAAACTTAAACAATAATCAATTGAACAATTATCCGTGAATAACCGATGATGAATCTATCTTGGAAAAGCAGTGGAATTAGCCTATTTAATCATAATTGTTTTTAAGTTTCTTATTTATTCTTTAAACATTCTTCAACTATTACTTTTATTCATAAGGATTGCATAAAATTCATAAGAGTTAGATATTCGAAAGCAATTCCGTGTTCGTAGTGAGACGACTCAGGGTTACTTTAGCCCTATCTACTTTCTTGGATACTACTTGGCAATATTGAAGTTGCCTTGAAAAGTAGTATTAATTTGATAGCTTCAACGACAGCGTATCACATGGTTTGTAATTACTTGTAATGTGTGAATTGTTGATGTTGGTCTGAATATTTGTGCAAGTTTTATGTGTGCAACACATTGTAATGGACAATCAATAGAAACCTTTCTCTACATCAAGTGTACAAGTCCAAGAAAGAGTTGAACCCAAGAACTAGAAGACCCCAAAGTTGTCCAGAAGCAATAAGTCTAAGTGCGTATAAAGGCTTTGAAGAAAAGACATGCAATAATGAACTGTTTGGACCAGACCGTGGCAGCTGTTTGAATCTTTTGTAATTGTTTTCTTCATTTTTATGTGTAATAGGTTTTTGTGTTAGCTTTCTTTTAATTTCATTATAAAAGGCCATTCCAAGTTCAAGTGTATTGGAAGAGTCCTCGGTGCTCTTTCAACTCTTGGCAAAACTTTTTTGTTTGTGTTTAAATTTTTGTGTCTTACGTTTAGGGGTGATTTAGGCTAAAAGGGATTAAACTCTAAGCCTTGTCACATTAGAGTCCGAAGAGTCGTCTTTTAGTGTTTAATTGTTGTGATTGTTTGTGAGTTGTGTCCTTTGATTTTAAAAGTGATTTTAGTTTAAAGGGTAACTAGTAGTAACCTAAGACATTTCTGGCAAGGCAAGACTTGGTACTTAAGCAGTCTTCATGACTCACCTCTCTTACCTGAGACTTGTCTAAGTGTGAATCTTGTATATCTTTTACACTAGAAAAACTTTTAGAAAACATAGATGTCTTGTTATTCATATAGGTCTTCTAGGAATTTTAATTTTGATAAGCAACTTAGTTACAAAGACATCAAAAGAGAACATGATAAAGCTAGAAGGAAGTCTTGTTCATTTTATGAATTTGATAGGATTGAAGATGATTTGTATAAACAAGCTAGTGAAAATATTCCATTCTTTGGTGATGATATAGGTGCATTAACATACCTAGCTTGGGAAAAGGGAATTGATGGCATGCATTCATTCATGGTTAGAAAAAGTAAATCTGAATCCTTCTATTCTAGAGATAATGAATCTTATATTCTTAGTCTCTACACTTCTAGTTTTGAAAAGCATGCAAGAGATTGGTGGGATGATAGGCAATATCATGTTAAGATAGGTAGAAAATATCCCATTCATGATTGGAATGAATTGAAAGCTAGTATGAGAAGAAAGTTTGTGCCTCAAGAAATTAAAAGAAACTTAGAACTTATGAAAGAGCTTATTAGAGAAGGTGAGTCATTCATTCAAAATTTAAGTGGGTTCTCTCGTAGGGAAAGTGAGTTTCTAGAAAAACTTAAAAGGCTATGGGAAGAGACAAGCAAATATCGAATTGAGAGATTAAAAATAAGAGAGCAAGAGAGAAGAGGAAGAAAACGAGAGAAGAAAAGAGGAAGAAATAGAGAGAAGAGAAAAAGAAAGAAGAGAAGAGAAAAGAAGAGAGCAAGAGAGAAGAGAAGAGGAAGAAAAGAGGAAGAAAAAGAGAGGAGAAAAGAGGAAGAAAGAGAAGAAGAGAAAAGAAGAAAGAAAGAAAGAAAAGAAGCACAAAGAAGAGAAAAGGAAGAAGTTGAAAGGATAGAAATGGAAGAAAAGAAAAAAGAGCAACTAAGGGCAACATATCCTCGTACACTAGAAGCTAGACTCTTAAGGGGAGGTTTTCTATCCTCTCACTTTTCTCCATTTATATTTGAATTTCCCAAATTTCACTTTTCTTTCAAAGAATTTGCCACTCAATCTTTAAAAATGTTATCACTTTCAACACCTGCAAAGTCACAACTTGGGTTATGGTTACCTTTATGGTTACAAATAACTCAAGATACAAATAAAATTTCAAATGAAGAAAGATTTCTTTGTTATATTAAAATTAAAAATTTCAACATTAGGAAACCTTCTTCTACACATTCTTTTATATATCTTATTGGGTCAAAGAAAACTCATTAGAGATATGTTTGATGCTTATTGCAGATGGATATTTGACCCAGGAGGAACCCTTGTGAAGCCAACAAAAATAAGTTTTCAGAAGCACCATCAGATTTGAGGACAAATCCTTTCCAAGGGAGAGGGGATGATAGACGGGGCCCCAAGCCCAATTAGTTTAGTGTAGTATTTCTTTTACTTTTACTAAAGCATATGTAAAAGGTGTTAGGCATGTGCTAGATAGGAGGGACTTTTAGTCCTATATATAGACATGTCACCACCTCTTGTAAAACACTTTTGAGAATAATGAATTAAACTTTCTGTAGAGAGAACTCTAGAATTTAATTCCCTTGAAAGTCAAGCTAGAGAATCCCAAAGGATCTCCTCTAGCCACCTTCCATTTACGCTTCATCTTTCATTTTCCATTGACACTTCAGATCTCTCTTACATCCACGTAACCATTTTTATTCCACTCTGCCTCAGCCGCGTGGATTGCTTACGCCATCGCTACCACGCGAGCTTATTCCCTCGCGAGTTTCCCTCAGCACAACATCACATCTTCATTTCGCGAAGTCTTCATCTACTTCACTCTCGAGAGAGAGCTCCTCCACCACGAGCCACATTGTCATCGCAGAACCTCCCCTCTCTCGCCGATTAAAATCAATTGTCCACCGCTCAAATCCGCTTCCGCCTCAAACCCTAGGTTTTCAACCGAACAAACCTCGAATCTATGGTTTGTTTATCACTTTTAATTTTCGACTCCAAAACCTAGAGTTTTTGTATAAATCTGTTTCTTTCGTTGTTTCCCGGTTCTTCAGCTCAATCAAATCCAGATTTCACGTCGTCTCCCGATTCAGCTCAAGCTTTTAGCTATCAGAAAGAGTGCTGGAAGAAAGAAAGATGGTTTCGAAATAAGCAAATAACCCCTTTTCCAAATAATTTTTTAAAAACAAAACTGACTTGAAAATGAGTCAATACAACGCTGAGTCGTTGTCAAAAAGTTGTTACATTCGCGTTGTGAACGGAATCCTTCTTCAAAAGGAAAACCCTTTCCTAATTAAAACCCAATCCGAAATAGCGGGACCCACACCTTTTAACACACTCCTAGACTACCCATCCCTTCTCTACTTCCCACGTGAAACCTGGAAGCTTGCCATGCAAAGAGATTTACCTCCTCCACTCAACCAACAACGTTCATAGTAGACAAATAAATACTGCACCCCTACAATGATATCAACTTACGTTCTTTGATTTAAACTTCTAACTAAATCTAAACCAACATATTATCATTTTATTTCATTGACGACCAGCGAATTGAACTTCTATGATTACACTCCCTATTCTAACAAATTAACAATAATTTAATAAGACCCAAAGCAACCAAATTCTAAAACCTATTCTTAAGGCCACGAAACCCACCAGCCATAAGAAACAACCCCTCTTCTTTTCTTCTCTTCATTAGCTCTTCTTCCCTGCACAAGCGTGAATCCACAACTAACTCCTGCAACCCAAGATTTCACACTCTCCTCAATTTCTCTTCTCTTTCTTCTTTCCTCACTCACCACTCACAGATCAACACTCCTCCCTTAACTTCCCTCGGTTTCTCCCCAACCCTACATCTCTCTTTTCTTCCTTTCTTCTTTTGTTACTGTACCAGTAGGGACCGGACACCGTACGGAAGGACATCCACGTCACCACCAAACCGACCGGCCGCCCATATCAGTTTATGGAACCCGGGAAACCACCCTTCTACTTATTGTTGGGAAGGGTTAGGCATGGCAGGGCGGCCGCCCATGTGCCCTAAATCGAGACTCGCCCGAAGCCGGCCGCCCAGGCCGTGGACGGCCGGCCACGTCATTAATCAACTTAGCTTAAGGTAAGTAGGGGTTAAAAGCTATTGGGCTGAATTGGACCGTGATTAACTTTTCACTAATCCCAAGCTCATAGCAAAAACTATAAATACAGATACAGGGTGAATGGTAGATAGGTTGCATTTACTGCATATTTATTACTGTCTGAGAAAAATGTCATAGCTCTCAACTGACTTTGGCATCGGAGAATCTTTTGCAGGTCTCCCACCGGCAGACTGAGGAAATCACCGAGGAACGAGTACTGAGGTCAAACGTACGAAATACGAGAAGAGAGTGACGTGGAGACGTGGGACCAGAGCCCTTCACATCCAAAACAGTTACCAATGTCCCACTCTACACCACTCTCTCCTATTATCTTTCTACTATAGCAACCATAACGCTTTCACGTGCTCCTCACCATGCTTCTTCTCATTCTCTTTCAAAACCCATCAAACAATCCTTCTCACCTTCTTCACCAACCAATCTCCTTCTCTCTCCTTTCTCTTAATCTTACAACTTCCCAGTACACACCACATCGTAACTCACTACCCTACTCACACTAATATTGTTAGTAACCTCTTTCTCTCTAACGTGTGACTTACGTGTTTCATACCCCTACAATTAAACACTCCTACTTTGTTTTTATCATTCATTTGGCAACGTAGACCATGAAAACACGTGCTTCCTCTCCTCCCTTGTTCTCCTTCATTTCTCCATCTACCTTTTCTCTCCATCCTAAAATATAACCAAAACCAACCTCTTCCACTGATACATCTCTCTTCACTCATTCCTACTTATAACCTAACTCACACTTACGTATCATGCTAGAAGTATACCCATGCACAATCTCCCTTCATTAGACAACCCCTCTAAACCTTCTTTTATTCTCTCAACACTATTATCCACGCATCTAACTCTCCATTCAACCCCAACATCCACTAACTTCACTCATCATTCAAGAGACCCATTCTCTTCCAAGAACCCGAGACCTCAAAACTCTTTACTCCCTTCTTTTTCTTTCCTTTCTTTTCCCAATAAAAGAAACCCATACTTCTCTCACCATCTACAAGATCCACTTTACACTAAGATTCCCTGGAATCTCTCCCACAACCTAGAATGCTCACCATTACCTTACTCTTCTTTTTCTTTCACAGAGCAACCCCTATTTTCTCCCTAAAAATCCCAACGCTCACGTTTCAACCCCCTTTTCCTCTTCATCTTTATTTAAACCGCACTGGATCCTTTCTTTCTTACGCCCCAACGCCAACCCAAACCACCATTCTAAACACTTTTACTATCTTCCTCCCACACACTCAACCACTCTCTTCTCATTCTCAACTTTACATACACACTTACACACAACAAATTTTGCAGAACCTTACATTCCGACTCTCTAAGACCACATCCACATACATCTCTTGTTATCCACACGCAGCCAAGGTCATCCTTTCGAACCCCAAACCCCAGGCAAATATAAAACGTATTCCACCCAATAACCAACAAAGCAAACAGATAAATATTGTAACATCCCAAAATATAGTAATTACCATAATCAGAATTAATTACATTAATACAGTATAACAGTGCAGTCTTTACAATAAAGGATAAAGGTTCAAAAGCCGAACGGCTTGGATACAAAATAACGAGCGCAAACAGTAACAGGGATAAACTGTAACGAACGGTTTTACAAAATATTTAACCGAACGTTTAAACTGAAACTAACAATTTACAACCCTAATCTAAACGATGCTCTCTAAGGCTCGGCCTTGACTTCTACCTCGACAAGATTTTCTTCTTCAATGACGTCCTCCAGAGTGGCCTCGCCTTCTGCTCACATCCACACGGATGACCATTGCAAGACAGGACGAACGTACATAGACAGATGGACAACACAAGGAAAAACGAAAGGGTAAGCTTATATAATTTAATTCATACAATCAACACATACATTTAACATTTACAATTCACTCATACAGCAAGTAACTTAACATAGCATAACATAGAAAACTATATATATATATATATATATATATATATGACAGACCGTCCAGACTGTATGAAACCGTGTAGTTACAAGCGTCCTTGCACTCGAGTGATGTAGTAACTGGGATACACCAAACAGCTGCCACTCGAGGTTAGTCCGTTCTTACGTCGCCCATGTTAACTTATGGACTAAGGACCTCCTGCCATTCACACGCATGACTTACCCTCTCTACATGAGAAGAGTAATCACTGAATATCAGGATGGACAGCGAGTCCTAACTTATCCACAGTCATACTTTACCAAATTTAATATTTAACATATGAGACGTTCCTCCCTGGAACGCTCGTTCAAATTACATAATCGTATAATCATTTAATATAGTGTTCACACATCTTAATACTTCATCTTAAAAACATTTTCATTCTAAGTTCCACTTTCATAAAAGGACGAACGTTCAACTTTCTGAAGGAAGAGGACGAACGTTAAAAGCCAGATTTAGAAGAACCCATTAACCATCAGAAAGACTCCAGAATAATACGACCATTTTCAGAATATTTTAAGTACCAAGAGGACGGGTTGACTCCACTTGGACGAAGATACATCAAGAAGAATACTTAACTACATTGGGAACCTTTTGTTTAAAAGGGGTCGACTGCCAGTCAATGACCGAACGCGACAATATACATTTATTAAGTATTTGGACGAACGCTGTTTACGTTCATTAAGGAATCAAAGATAGGACGAGCGTTCGATCTAAGACCGAACACTTCATTAAAACGAACGCTAGGTAGGTGACCGAGAATCAATCATGACGAACGCTTGGTACAAGACCGAGCGCTATTTAGAACTAACGCTTGGTATAAGACCTTGCGCTATTTAGGACGAACGTTCGGTATAAGACCGAACGTTACTTAATTTAGTATTATTTAATTTAAGGCGTTCGACAACTCTATGCTGAGCCAAACACTCAAACATAGTATTTCAAATGAGGACGCTCGTTCCCAAACCGAATTCTTCCCAAATGAAAGAATTCTACTCTAAGTCTTTTTCAGGGAAACCGAACGGTATAAGACCGTACGATGACGAACGTGATTTATCATAGGAAGAATTATCATATCTATATTTTTCCAACTATCTTAACTTTAACATTTTTCATACGATTCATACTTTATAACTTCACATCCAATATTAATTTACAGACTTTATAGAGTTCATCACATTAATAACTCATACATTACAGTAATCATCCATCTTTCAATCCATACGCATCAAACCAACATGCAGTTCAACCAAATCAGAAATCATATTCATCCAGTACAACAGGGTTCGTTCATGCATATCCAAATTAGCACATATACATATATTTCATACAGACAACCCATATCATGCTTTCATATAATCATACAAGTATAAATTAAATATATAAGCTTCCCTTACCTGGATAGCAGTGTACGCCTAACAGTATCCCTTGGACTTGCCCAACTTATGGTTTTCTACCCTCCACGATCGTTCTTACGCTCTTCAACTAAGTCTAACCAAAGAAAACTCAGAGAACTCAGTTTATACCCTTGCATGCAACTGAATCTTAGTTTGCATGTACTACAGAACAAACGTCCAGATCAACGTCCAGAGTCAAGTGACTTACCGGTTACAGATCTCGGATCTATCCGGTTCAGATTGAAGCTCACGGTGCCAGGAACGTCCTCACGGTTCTGAACGTTGAACGGAGAAAGAACGGATGAGTAACAGTAGAAAGAAGTAGAAGGTTTTCTAGAGAGAAGGTGGAGAAAATGAAGGGTTGAGTTCAGAGGTAGAAGATGAGTGCGTGCAGGTGAGAGAGAGTTTTTCCAAAAACTCAGTTTTGTTAAATCCACGTTCGTTTGGACGAACGTCTCCTCTGCCGACACCTGCACACCCACTCTGACTTTGGAAACTTCTCTCATTACACGTGGCGTGTGTGCATGCGGTGCAAAGTGCGTTTTTAATGATACAGAGGAATGATGTGGTACGATTTTCAGTGCACAGTAGAGATGTATCAGATTAGGGAGTGGGTTTTAAAAGGGGATAAGCATTGATGTGGTGTACATTAATTTGATGTGACCGATAATTGCAGTGTTAATTTTCTGGGTCTCACAAATATCAATTCTTTGCACACAACAATAATTCTGGGTTACTCCCCTTACCTTTTTTTTTCGAAATCTTCTCTAATGTTCCCTTGACTCCTAGCAGCGTTGGACAACCTCTCCTCCCCCGTGGCAACAATAGAATCTCTCCCAACGCCTAGGTCTTCACGGTTCAATCCCTTCTCCTCGCTACACTCAAGTCATGGTACAAAGCAAAGACTCTCACACTATCTGCGGCCAGAATGAGAATTAGGGTTGCCTCCCTTTGCTTCCCCAGCCTTAATACTTATATCATTCCCTGTTTTAACCTAAAACCAATTATACAAATGCCCACACTAACCCTCATCTCATACAGCCCAGACTCTATCTTCCAATATATCTCACTTCCCTAAAATAACTCTAATGTTTAAGGGTACAAAAAAAGCTAGGTTTACGAAAGGTATTAAGGGTGCCCTGACGTCTATTAAACTTACTAAAGAATCAGAAGAACCAAGTCTTCTCTGGAAGTATAAAAATTTCAACCTTACGTTGCATGCAAAAAAGAATCTATAAAAAGGTACCTTTCTTCTACCAACAAAAATCTACCCTTTCTTTTCATAAAATTATTCATCATAAACCCCATTGGTGGAAAAGGAAAATGTTATTTGGACAACGAAATTTTGACACAGATTTAACAATGCCACGTGTCAGCTCTTGATTGGCCAAATAAATTGAAAATAAAACAGAGAAAGGGTTACGGGGCGAGGGGTATTTTGGGATTTCGAGGTTAAAATTTGAAGAATTGGGTTTCGCGGTTTAGGGTGGGAAAGACGTTCGTTCAACCCTTGTCCCTCTCTCGCTCTCTCGCTCTCTCGCTCTCTCGTTAAAATTTAAAGAATTGGGTTTGGGCGGTTTCGGGTGGGAAAGAAGTTCGTTCAACCCTTCCATATTGTGTCTCGCTCTCTCGCTCTGTCGTTCGTCTTCGAAGCTTCCATCTTCGCTGTCGTTGTCTCGCTCTCTCGCTCTATCATTTTTACTTTGTGTTAATCTCACTTATAATGACAAAAGTAGTGATTGAAAAATGAACGCAACATTATAATAAGAATTTGAAAAGTACGAGACCATTTTCAGTAAAATTAATGGTAATTAATGGGAAGGAGTTGATCAAATTCTGAGTGGGGAGATGGGTGTTGGTCATTGATGTAAACGCAAGAAGTGTGGAGTGACCCGTGATGAGTAGGGGGACGAAGTAGTGCAAGGGATGAGTCAGAGTGTTGAAAAAATGGTCTGGTAATCGTTTACAGAATCTGGTAAACGATTACCCGAGAGAAAATTGGATTTTGTACATAAAGTCCAACACAGGTAGTCAGCCAGGTGAACAGGGGTCATCATTGGAAAAAAAGCTCAGTTTTAGGCAGTTCTGCACCTGTCTGAGGCTGGTCCAGGTGTTTCAGTGGTGGGAGAGGGTGGTTGGTGATGTGATGTGTGTCCAAGGAGTGTGGGGTGACCCCTCATCAGTTGGAGGAGCAACCTCTGCAAGGGATGAGTGAGGGTGTTGAAAAAAGGGTCTGGTAATCGTTTACAGCAACCCTGTAAACGATTACCCGAGACAAAACTGGATTTTGTACAGAAAGTCCAACACAGGTACTCAGTCAGGTGAACTAGGGTCACCATTGGCCAAAAAGGTGAGTTTTAAGCACTTTTGCACTTTTCTTAGGCTGGTCCTGGTGTTTCAGTGGTGGAAAGTGATCTTTTGGCACCCCATGATGGAGGAAAAAAACAATGTTTATGAGATGAGCAACTTGGGTGAGATAACATGCTGTCAACTTTGACCTTTGCTGGCTATTTTACTGATAACTTTTCCCACCGACCTCCAAATGATGTGATTCTTTTTTTATTAGAAACTAGACTCAAAAATCTTTCCAATGACTACTAATTTGTATTTTTTGGACATCTGAGTTGGTACAGTTTATTCTTTCAAGTTAGCGTTCCATATATTTTTGACAACTCTGACCTTTGCTTGTTCTTTTGCTCATAACTTTCTCCACCGAACTCCAAATGAGTTGATTCTTGTTTTGTTGGAATCTATACTCAAAGACCTTTCAAATTATGCCTTAGAAATCAAGTTTACACCTTTTTTGACACTGTAATCGATTACAAGGACACTGTAAACGATTACCCGAGACAAAACTGGATTTTGTACAGAAAGTCCAACACAGGTACTCAGTCAGGTGAACCGGGGTCACCATTGGCCAAAAAGGTGAGTTTTAAGCACTTTTGCACTTTTCTTATGCTGGTCCTGGTGTTTCAGTGGTGGAAAGTGATGTTTTGGCACCCCATGATGAAGGAAAAAAACAATGTTTATGAGATGAGCAACTTGGGTGAGATAACATGCTGTCAACTTTGACCTTTGCTGGCTATTTTACTGATAACTTTTCCCACCGACTTCCAAATGATGTGATTCTTTTTTTATTAGAAACTAGACTCAAAAATCTTTCCAATGACTACTAATTTGTAATTTTTGGACATCTGAGTTGGTACAGTTTATTCTTTCAAGTTAGCGTTTCATATATTTTTGCCAACTCTCACCTTTGCTTGTTCTTTTGCTCATAACTTTCTCCACCGAACTCCAAATGAGTTGATTCTTGTTTTGTTGGAATCTATACTCAAAGACCTTTCAAATTATGCCTTAGAAATCAAGTTTACACCTTTTTTGACACTGTAATCGATTACAAGGACACTGTAAACGATTACCCGGGACAAAACTGGATTTTGTACAGAAAGTCCAGCACAGGTACTCAGTCAGGTGAACTGGGGTCACCATTGGCCAAAAAGGTGAGTTTCAAGCACTTTTGCACTTTTCTTAGGCTGGTCCTGGTGTTTCAGTGGTGGGAAGTGATCTTTTGGCACCCCATGATGGAGGAAAAAAACAATGTTTATGAGATGAGCAACTTGGGTGAGATAACATGCTGTCAACTTTGACCTTTGCTGGCTATTTTACTGATAACTTTTCCCACCGACCTCCAAATGATGTGATTCTTTTTTTATTAGAAACTAGACTCAAAAATCTTTCCAATGACTACTAATTTGTATTTTTTGGACATCTGAGTTGGTACAGTTTATTCTTTCAAGTTAGCGTTTCATATATTTTTGCCAACTCTCACCTTTGCTTGTTCTTTTGCTCATAACTTTCTTCACCGAACTCCAAATGAGTTGATTCTTGTTTTGTTGGAATCTATACTCAAAGACCTTTCAAATTATGCCTTAGAAATAAAGTTTACACCTTTTTTGACACTGTAATCGATTACAAGGACACTGTAAACGATTACCCGAGACAAAACTGGATTTTGTACAGAAAGTCCAGCACAGGTACTCAGTCAGGTGAACTGGGTCACCATTGGCCAAAAAGGTGAGTTTCAAGCACTTTTGCACTTTTCTTAGGCTGGTCCTGGTGTTTCAGTGGTGGGAAGTGATCTTTTGGCACCCCATGATGGAGGAAAAAAACAATGTTTATGAGATGAGCAACTTGGGTGAGATAACATGCTGTCAACTTTGACCTTTGCTGGCTATTTTACTGATAACTTTTCCCACCGACCTCCAAATGATGTGATTCTTTTTTTATTAGAAACTAGACTCAAAAATCTTTCCAATGACTACTAATTTGTATTTTTTGGACATCTGAGTTGGTACAGTTTATTCTTTCAAGTTAGCGTTCCATATATTTTTGACAACTCTGACCTTTGCTTGTTCTTTTGCTCATAACTTTCTCCACCGAACTCCAAATGAGTTGATTCTTGTTTTGTTGGAATCTATACTCAAAGACCTTTCAAATTATGCCTTAGAAATCAAGGTTACACCTTTTTTGACACTGTAATCGATTACAAGGACACTGTAAACGATTACCCGAGACAAAACTGGATTTTGTACAGAAAGTCCAACACAGGTACTCAGTCAGGTGAACTGGGGTCACCATTGGCCAAAAAGGTGAGTTTTAAGCACTTTTGCACTTTTCTTATGCTGGTCCTGGTGTTTCAGTGGTGGAAAGTGATGTTTTGGCACCCCATGATGAAGGAAAAAAACAATGTTTATGAGATGAGCAACTTGGGTGAGATAACATGCTGTCAACTTTGACCTTTGCTGGCTATTTTACTGATAACTTTTCCCACCGACTTCCAAATGATGTGATTCTTTTTTTATTAGAAACTAGACTCAAAAATCTTTCCAATGACTACTAATTTGTAATTTTTGGACATCTGAGTTGGTACAGTTTATTCTTTCAAGTTAGCGTTTCATATATTTTTGCCAACTCTCACCTTTGCTTGTTCTTTTGCTCATAACTTTCTCCACCGAACTCCAAATGAGTTGATTCTTGTTTTGTTGGAATCTATACTCAAAGACCTTTCAAATTATGCCGTAGAAATAAAGTTTACACCTTTTTTGACACTGTAATCGATTACAAGGACACTGTAAACGATTACCCGAGACAAAACTGGATTTTGTACAGAAAGTCCAGCACAGGTACTCAGTCAGGTGAACTGGGGTCACCATTGGCCAAAAAGGTGAGTTTCAAGCACTTTTGCACTTTTCTTAGGCTGGTCCTGGTGTTTCAGTGGTGGGAAGTGATCTTTTGGCACCCCATGATGGAGGAAAAAAACAATGTTTATGAGATGAGCAACTTGGGTGAGATAACATGCTGTCAACTTTGACCTTTGCTGGCTATTTTACTGATAACTTTTCCCACCGACCTCCAAATGATGTGATTCTTTTTTTATTAGAAACTAGACTCAAAAATCTTTCCAATGACTACTAATTTGTATTTTTTGGACATCTGAGTTGGTACAGTTTATTCTTTCAAGTTAGCGTTCCATATATTTTTGACAACTCTGACCTTTGCTTGTTCTTTTGCTCATAACTTTCTCCACCGAACTCCAAATGAGTTGATTCTTGTTTTGTTGGAATCTATACTCAAAGACCTTTCAAATTATGCCTCGGAAATCAAGTTTACACCTTTTTTGACACTGTAATCGATTACAAGGACACTGTAAACGATTACCCGTGACAAAACTGGATTTTGTACAGAAAGTCCAACACAGGTACTCAGTCAGGTGAACTGGGGTCACCATTGGCCAAAAAGGTGAGTTTTAAGGACTTTTGCACTTTTCTTATGCTGGTCCTGGTGTTTCAGTGGTGGAAAGTGATGTTTTGGCACCCCATGATGAAGGGAAAAAACAATGTTTATGAGTTGAGCAACTTGGGTGAGATAACATGCTGTCAACTTTGACCTTTGCTGGCTATTTTACTGATAACTTTTCCCACCGACTTCCAAATGATGTGATTCTTTTTTTATTAGAAACTAGACTCAAAAATCTTTCCAATGACTACTAATTTGTAATTTTTGGACATCTGAGTTGGTACAGTTTATTCTTTCAAGTTAGCGTTTCATATATTTTTGCCAACTCTCACCTTTGCTTGTTCTTTTGCTCATAACTTTCTCCACCGAACGCCAAATGAGTTGATTCTTGTTTTGTTGGAATCTATACTCAAAGACCTTTCAAATTATGCCTTAGAAATCAAGTTTACACCTTTTTTGACACTGTAATCGATTACAAGGACACTGTAAACGATTACCCGGGACAAAACTGGATTTTGTACAGAAAGTCCAGCACAGGTACTCAGTCAGGTGAACTGGGGTCACCATTGGCCAAAAAGGTGAGTTTCAAGCACTTTTGCACTTTTCTTAGGCTGGTCCTGGTGTTTCAGTGGTGGGAAGTGATCTTTTGGCACCCCATGATGGAGGAAAAAAACAATGTTTATGAGATGAGCAACTTGGGTGAGATAACATGCTGTCAACTTTGACCTTTGCTGGCTATTTTACTGATAACTTTTCCCACCGACCTCCAAATGATGTGATTCTTTTTTTATTAGAAACTAGACTCAAAAATCTTTCCAATGACTACTAATTTGTATTTTTTGGACATCTGAGTTGGTACAGTTTATTCTTTCAAGTTAGCGTTTCATATATTTTTGCCAACTCTCACCTTTGCTTGTTCTTTTGCTCATAACTTTCTTCACCGAACTCCAAATGAGTTGATTCTTGTTTTGTTGGAATCTATACTCAAAGACCTTTCAAATTATGCCTTAGAAATAAAGTTTACACCTTTTTTGACACTGTAATCGATTACAAGGACACTGTAAACGATTACCCGAGACAAAACTGGATTTTGTACAGAAAGTCCAGCACAGGTACTCAGTCAGGTGAACTGGGTCACCATTGGCCAAAAAGGTGAGTTTCAAGCACTTTTGCACTTTTCTTAGGCTGGTCCTGGTGTTTCAGTGGTGGGAAGTGATCTTTTGGCACCCCATGATGGAGGAAAAAAACAATGTTTATGAGATGAGCAACTTGGGTGAGATAACATGCTGTCAACTTTGACCTTTGCTGGCTATTTTACTGATAACTTTTCCCACCGACCTCCAAATGATGTGATTCTTTTTTTATTAGAAACTAGACTCAAAAATCTTTCCAATGACTACTAATTTGTATTTTTTGGACATCTGAGTTGGTACAGTTTATTCTTTCAAGTTAGCGTTCCATATATTTTTGACAACTCTGACCTTTGCTTGTTCTTTTGCTCATAACTTTCTCCACCGAACTCCAAATGAGTTGATTCTTGTTTTGTTGGAATCTATACTCAAAGACCTTTCAAATTATGCCTTAGAAATCAAGGTTACACCTTTTTTGACACTGTAATCGATTACAAGGACACTGTAAACGATTACCCGAGACAAAACTGGATTTTGTACAGAAAGTCCAACACAGGTACTCAGTCAGGTGAACTGGGGTCACCATTGGCCAAAAAGGTGAGTTTTAAGCACTTTTGCACTTTTCTTATGCTGGTCCTGGTGTTTCAGTGGTGGAAAGTGATGTTTTGGCACCCCATGATGAAGGAAAAAAACAATGTTTATGAGATGAGCAACTTGGGTGAGATAACATGCTGTCAACTTTGACCTTTGCTGGCTATTTTACTGATAACTTTTCCCACCGACTTCCAAATGATGTGATTCTTTTTTTATTAGAAACTAGACTCAAAAATCTTTCCAATGACTACTAATTTGTAATTTTTGGACATCTGAGTTGGTACAGTTTATTCTTTCAAGTTAGCGTTTCATATATTTTTGCCAACTCTCACCTTTGCTTGTTCTTTTGCTCATAACTTTCTCCACCGAACTCCAAATGAGTTGATTCTTGTTTTGTTGGAATCTATACTCAAAGACCTTTCAAATTATGCCGTAGAAATAAAGTTTACACCTTTTTTGACACTGTAATCGATTACAAGGACACTGTAAACGATTACCCGAGACAAAACTGGATTTTGTACAGAAAGTCCAGCACAGGTACTCAGTCAGGTGAACTGGGGTCACCATTGGCCAAAAAGGTGAGTTTCAAGCACTTTTGCACTTTTCTTAGGCTGGTCCTGGTGTTTCAGTGGTGGGAAGTGATCTTTTGGCACCCCATGATGGAGGAAAAAAACAATGTTTATGAGATGAGCAACTTGGGTGAGATAACATGCTGTCAACTTTGACCTTTGCTGGCTATTTTACTGATAACTTTTCCCACCGACCTCCAAATGATGTGATTCTTTTTTTATTAGAAACTAGACTCAAAAATCTTTCCAATGACTACTAATTTGTATTTTTTGGACATCTGAGTTGGTACAGTTTATTCTTTCAAGTTAGCGTTCCATATATTTTTGACAACTCTGACCTTTGCTTGTTCTTTTGCTCATAACTTTCTCCACCGAACTCCAAATGAGTTGATTCTTGTTTTGTTGGAATCTATACTCAAAGACCTTTCAAATTATGCCTCGGAAATCAAGTTTACACCTTTTTTGACACTGTAATCGATTACAAGGACACTGTAAACGATTACCCGTGACAAAACTGGATTTTGTACAGAAAGTCCAACACAGGTACTCAGTCAGGTGAACTGGGGTCACCATTGGCCAAAAAGGTGAGTTTTAAGGACTTTTGCACTTTTCTTATGCTGGTCCTGGTGTTTCAGTGGTGGAAAGTGATGTTTTGGCACCCCATGATGAAGGGAAAAAACAATGTTTATGAGTTGAGCAACTTGGGTGAGATAACATGCTGTCAACTTTGACCTTTGCTGGCTATTTTACTGATAACTTTTCCCACCGACTTCCAAATGATGTGATTCTTTTTTTATTAGAAACTAGACTCAAAAATCTTTCCAATGACTACTAATTTGTAATTTTTGGACATCTGAGTTGGTACAGTTTATTCTTTCAAGTTAGCGTTTCATATATTTTTGCCAACTCTCACCTTTGCTTGTTCTTTTGCTCATAACTTTCTCCACCGAACGCCAAATGAGTTGATTCTTGTTTTGTTGGAATCTATACTCAAAGACCTTTCAAATTATGCCTTAGAAATCAAGTTTACACCTTTTTTGACACTGTAATCGATTACAAGGACACTGTAAACGATTACCCGAGACAAAACTGGATTTTGTACAGAAAGTCCAACACAGGTACTCAGTCAGGTGAACTGGGGTCACCATTGGCCAAAAAGGTGAGTTTTAAGCACTTTTGCACTTTTCTTAGGCTGGTCCTGGTGTTTCAGTGGTGGGAAGTGATCTTTTGGCACCCCATGATGGAGGAAAAAAACAATGTTTATGAGATGAGAAACTTGGGTGAGATAACATGCTGTCAACTTTGACCTTTGCTGGCTATTTTACTGATAACTTTTCCCACCGACCTCCAAATGATGTGATTCTTTTTTTATTAGAAACTAGACTCAAAAATCTTTCCAATGACTACTAATTTGTATTTTTTGGACATCTGAGTTGGTACAGTTTATTCTTTCAAGTTAGCGTTCCATATATTTTTGACAACTCTGACCTTTGCTTGTTCTTTTGCTCATAACTTTCTCCACCGAACTCCAAATGAGTTGACTCTTGTTTTGTTGGAATCTATACTCAAAGACCTTTCAAATTATGCCTTAGAAATCATGTTTACACCTTTTTTGACACTGTAATCGATTACAAGGACACTGTAAACGATTACCCGTGACAAAACTGGATTTTGTACAGAAAGTCCAACACAGGTACTCAGTCAGGTGAACTGGGGTCACCATTGGCCAAAAAGGTGAGTTTTAAGCACTTTTGCACTTTTCTTATGCTGGTCCTGGTGTTTCAGTGGTGGAAAGTGATGTTTTGGCACCCAACACAGGTACTCAGTCAGGTGAACTGGGGTCACCATTGGCCAAAAAGGTGAGTTTCAAGCACTTTTGCACTTTTCTTAGGCTGGTCCTGGTGTTTCAGTGGTGGGAAGTGATCTTTTGGCACCCCATGATGGAGGAAAAAAACAATGTTTATGAGATGAGCAACTTGGGTGAGATAACATGCTGTCAACTTTGACCTTTGCTGGCTATTTTACTGATAACTTTTCCCACCGACCTCCAAATGATGTGATTCTTTTTTTATTAGAAACTAGACTCAAAAATCTTTCCAATGACTACTAATTTGTATTTTTTGGACATCTGAGTTGGTACAGTTTATTCTTTCAAGTTCTGCGACCTTCTTCACCTCAGAAAACAACAATAGTTACTCAACATAGGGCACCCACTTCACACCAACCAAACAACGAAGGCCACCCCCACCTCAGTTCACCTCTTTAACCTCTGCTACTAGCTACCTATAAAAAAAACCCTAATTAGTTTATTTCCCAAATTTAAAAATGTAACCCCATTTCAAATTCCCAATTGAGCCTGCTCTGCCACGTCAACTCACTTATGCCACCTCATTGCCACGATTGAACAAATCACATACAGAGTCAGAAAAACGTTATCAATTATAACGGCGTTTGTAACATCCCAATTATATAATAACCAATATTATATAATAAAGACGTCAGCATTCAAATATAGAGAACAGTCAGAATATGACGTGTAATTTAATTGTTAAATTACAATCATCCAAATAAAATGAGCGAAAATTTAAACTTGAACAGTTGAAAGGATTGAGCACTGCAAGTGTTCAATCCGGAAATTTTTAGGAAGACTACTCTGCAACATCAGCAACCTCTAGCTCTTGATCCAAAGGACTCTCCTCGACAGCATCTGCTCCCATCCAAGTGGATGATCATCGCCAAAGAAACATACCCAAACAGCACATAACACAAACAATGCAAGGGTGAGCTAGATATAAAAAGCATGTTATACATACAGCACAGTTAATTCATGCAATCATTCATAGATTCATATAAAAGAACAATTAAAGCATACTCATTGATCCATATCTCACATACTTCCGGGACATGTAAACATTCATCCAAACATGGTAAACTGACATCACAAGACTTGTTACTTTATACCCCGACTTGTTCCTTTATAGACCGACTCGTCCGGACTAGAATGATTACCGAGCTATGGCGAGTCTTGCACTCGTGGTGGCTTTATGAAATTTGGGCACTCCCGCCCTGGCACTACCGCCTTATGAAACTTGGGCACTCCCGCCCTGGCACTACCGCCTGGTGAAACTTTGGGCACTCCCGCCCGGTGGAACTCTGGGCACTCCCGCCCGGTGGAACTCTGGGCACTCCCGCCCGGCCACAATCACGAGGTTAATCCGTTATTACTCACCTTGGATCATATGGAAGCATCCAAGACTAGGACCTCCTGCTACTCCTCACCACATGTTCAATCCTCTCTACATGAGAAGAAAGATCATTGGAGATTCAGGATGACCCCCAAAACTGAGCTATCATGTAATCATTCTATACAACCCCCAAAACACCACCATGTATCCTCTCCTTGAGGATCATGGAATTACGTCCATGAATCATACTGTTACTTTGAACCTTAACCCAAGTCATGAATAACCAGATACCACCATATTTTCACAACAAATCCAACATATCTCATACATTCACATATTTTCAAATAAATCACGTCACAGACAATATTCCAACCATTGGTATACATAATCCAACTCAAGACCAAAGGAACTTAGAACCCATTACCATTTGCAGACCATTAGATGGACGAACACTATTCACCAAGCGTTATAAGCCGAACGCCACTATGCCAATTGGACGGACGCTAACAAAAACTGACCGAACGCTAAAACCGAACGCCTGGACACAATTAGGCCGAACGCTAAACCGAACGTCATATTGGATTCAACACTATTTG
Source organism: Vigna umbellata (assembly GCF_029865625.1). Classification (NCBI taxonomy): domain Eukaryota; kingdom Viridiplantae; phylum Streptophyta; class Magnoliopsida; order Fabales; family Fabaceae; genus Vigna; species Vigna umbellata. The sequence goes on along the minus strand of NC_142173.1, from coordinate 47,771,577 downwards.
GCCGAACGCCAAAATCGAACGCCTGAACACAATTAGACCGAACGTCAAAACCGAACGTCTCACTGGATTCAACACTATTTGGCCGAACGCTATGAGATCAACAGGCCGAACGCTAAGAATTTCTAATCCCATAATAATAATACCGAACGCTCAAGATTCAAACTTAATACTATCAAATAAAGGCCGAACGCTTATTTATTCATAAAAACCGAACGTTCAAGATTCAAATCCAAGAATACCAACCTGAGGCCGAACGTTAACAATCATATCCATGAACGAACGCTTATGATTTGAAACTTAGAGTCTAAATTGAACTCGAACGCTCCCAACAAAACCGAGACCGGACGTTCACCATCAGAACAAAACAAAGGCCGAACGTTAATCAAGCCAAGACCGAACGCTCATAATATCTCATTAAAACCGAACGTTCATTTACTAATACAGAAATGAGACCGAACGCTACAGTCACGAACTAACCATAACGGACGTTCAAGATTCAAGCCTGATAATACTAAATTATATCGAACGCTATAGTTACCAAATTAACAACGAACGTTCACGATTTACACTTATACATACCCATTTAACAACGAACACTCAGGCCCCATTTATACTCAGACGAACGCTCAAAATCCATTACACACATAGACGAACGCTCTAAATCCATTATACATTTAGACGAACGCTCAAAGGAGGATTTGGACGAACGCTCATTCATTATTAAGGGCGTACGCTACACGAACGCTACACTCAGAATTTACGAACGCGAACGCTCATCAAACTTAATACCAAACGCTCAACATATTTTGGCCGACGAGTCATTTTGGACGAACGCTAACGTTCGCTAACCACAAAACCGAACGCTCTTATCGAATGGGACGAACGTCCCATTTTCACTCACCAAATTGAACGTACGCGCGTTTCTGCAGAATTCTGCAGAATTCGCACCAGGTTTTCCAGAACCCAGAAAACCCCAAATTTTTCATCCCCAACTTCCCAGATTTGCATTAAACATAGTATATATCAACAATCAAACAAAAGATTTAGCTCCCCTTACCTCTTGAAGACTTTCTTTGTAAAATTTGTGATCCATCTTCCTCCAAACGTGCAGATCAAGATCTCTTTGCATCCTCCACAATTCTTCGCTTCCTCTCCCAGATCTTACTGCAAAAGACTCCATTCTCACCAGATGCCCATCCCAGCTCCTCCTCTCAGCCCTTCCAAAGTTGGTACAGCTTCCCATGGTGTTCTTTGGACGGCTGGAAATGGAGGAAGGAAGGGTTCCTCCCTCTGTTGCTCTCTCCCTCTCGCCCTCTCACATGCCAATAATGAGAGCCTCCCTTTTTTTTTTCTCTTTTGCAAAGCCTCCCCCGTAAAATGCCACCCCCTCTCCTTTTCTCCTTCCCTCATTATTGCATTCCAATAATGCCAAAGGTGGGTGACCACCGTGTCCCCACCACCAAGAAAATGAAGTCCTTACATTCTCCCCAACAACAAAAATTTTCGTCCTCGAAAATTGAACTTACCGGAACAAGTCGAGATAATTTTCTCTTTGTTCAATCCATCTGTTAACATAACCTTACCTCTAGCTTGCCACTATAATTCAAAACCACAGTTTAAATAGTCTCCTTCGCCCATTGACCACTCTTCCCATTCCAAAGCCATTACTACTTTCTCACTTTAAAGTTGATCCTGTAGCTTGCAACCGAAGGTTCACTTATCTTCCTTGCCTGATACATGTTTCTTTCACACATAAACTCACTTCTGACTCTTGAAGATTACTAAACACTCCTAACTCATGACAACACCAATACTGTTTCAAAGAACTCGTCCCTCACTAAACTACTAATCCACAATTTTGAAAGCTCTTCATGCATACCTATTACTGACAATAACATGCTCAACATCATCTGCTGCGCTACTCTGCTCCTCATACTTCCTTACTCACCAATTTACTTAAAAATGACACTTCCTTCATGACAACTGTAACCAGCAAAAGATCACCCTCGAAGAACCTTTCTCAGAACTTTTATGGCCTTACCAAAACTCTGAGAACTCTCCCTTTGCATAATAGCCTTGTCATTCCATTTCCCCAACACTGCTTTCTACTCCACAAAACGACCATGCCCAAAATCACTCCTGATTTAAAACTTATACTAGACTATACCAACATATCCTCTATTTCTCTTCTGCGATTCTTCAACCTTGTAGTTCTCCCTATGATTATACTGAGCCCATATATTTATTGCTCTAACTCAATCCTCCATCTTCCTCTTGCACTACACGACTTAAACAGAAACCACCCAAAAATTTCGGACGTAGGTGTTGCCTAAGACCCCACTCCAAAGTGAATTCCACTTCTTCAAGTTATAAAATCCCATACTTGTTGCAGAAAAAACCAATCAAAACCCTTCCCTTGAATCACACCTCAAACTTAGGAAAGAACAACATCATCTCTTCTTCATTTACAATTTGCAGACATCTCGAATTCTCATAACACTTGCTTCGATCTTTCGCTTAACTACACTTGATGCACCACCTTCGTTCTCCTTCCTTGTCAAGGAACCACTCCATATAAACTTCAAACTTGAGCTCTTAGATTAACTCCACAAACGCCACATCACTCATACTTCTTCTTGTACTTATCCCGTCCAAATTAACTTAAAACCTTCTTCTTCAAGGATTGTCCTCTTCAACTCGGAGTCGTCAAAATACAAACCCTATCTTTAATCCTCTAAACCTCAAGATACTCTTAACCAATAATACCAATCCTCTGACCTTATCTGAACTTACTAACTTACTGCCTTCTACATTCCATCATTCAATATCCACTTCTCTCTTGATCAAACTTCAGCCGAACACTAAACATCACCATAAAACCATATCCAAAGAAAATTAACTCTATCACAACATGCAACTTCATAACTCTAAACATCTCAATCCAACCCAAACTTCTCTGATCATTCTCGATACCCTCTTTAGCAACTTATACTACAACCACCCTTTATCATCTGTTCTAAAACCTTTCTTCTCCTTAACATATAGTTGAGCCAACTTTGTCATAGACATTCTCAAATCAATTGCCAAGAAGTGAGCACTCTTGGTCAATCGGTCCACTATTATCCATATTGCATCATGCTTCCGAATAGTGCGTGGCAAATGGGTAACGAAGTCCATCGCGATGTTATCCCATTTCCACTCTGGAATCTCCAACGGTTGCAACAAACCTCCAGGTCTTTAATGTTTCTACTTTTGCCTTTTGACAAATTAAGCAAGAAGCCACAAACTGTGCTACTGTCCCTCTGCATACCCGACCACCAGAAGGACTTCTTGAGATCTTGATACATCTTCGTCATACCTGGATGCATGCTAAAATGGCTTTTGTGACCTTCTTCCATGATTAACTTCTTCAATCCTGAGCTGCTAGGGATACATACTCGGCCTTTGAATCTCAAAATACCGTCGGTCCCCTAAGGACAAAAATCTTTTCCTTGTTCAGTTCCAATCAAACTAGCTGACGTCTCGAGTTCAATATCCTTCGACTGCTCTTCTTTAACATTCCTCAACAAGTCATTGGATACCACCAAATTACTGCATCTGATGCCTGTCAGCTTCAAATTCTACTTGTAACCTCAAATCTCTGAAACTTACTACCAGCTCTAATTCTCTGATCATCAATGAAGACATATGTACTAGCCTTTCTGCTCAATGCATCTGCCACTACATTGGCTTTCCCGAGGATGGTATAAAAGATCAAAGTCATAATCCTTAAGGAACTCCATCCATCTCCTTTGCCTCATGTTAAGCTCCTTCTGATCAAAGAGATATCTCAGGCTCTTATGATCACTGAACACCTGAAATTGCGCACCATACAGGTAGTGTCTCCAATTCTTCAAGGCAAAAACTACAGCTGCCAACTCCAAGTCATGAGTAGGGTTATTTCTTCTCATGAACCTTGAGTTGTCTTGATGCATACGCCACTACCTTCTTCTCCTGCGCCGCATGATTTGGAACTTGAGTCGCTTCCACAGGTGATAACGCTAAGAAGCAACCATCATCATCTAGGAGGTCTTGTCTCAAGACACTGATTGACAGAGACATACCTTCGTCTTCATCATTTGAAACCTTTCATCTTAGCCTATGCTCAAACCTTTCTTCTGTGTGAACTACTAATCTTGAAACATCCAACTAAACTTGACTCTGAATCATCCACTTGTTGAGAAAACTTGATCATCTCCTTCAAATTTTTCACTTAAGACCCTAACAATACATCATTCTTCTTCAAGGACCTCATGTTCTGCCTTATCTGACTGCCTCTCGAAATATTCTCCTTCTACTTCCTTCTTGATACTTGTTCCCCTTAATCCACTATAGAATTTCCTATTCCTTTCTTAACTTAAACTTTAGGTCATCCACCACCTGCTTATTCAGATTCCAACCATCACTAATACCTAGATTCATGTTACCAATCTCTCGTAACGTCACCCCATTTCTCGCCCACACTTCCCTTTCTTCTGACTGCTGACGTCACTGATATACTAAACCCAACTCATTTTTCAAACCTTGTTACAACCATGCTTATCCAAAGCTTTTCTAAATCTAACCTCTAAACTTCTTGCGAACGTACGATATAAGATCTTCTGACTTTGTTTTTCTTGAAATTTTCTTCACCCATAACATTACTTCTAAACTCCAATATCTTCACTCGTCCTCTGAAGCTTAACTTTTAGTCTTCTAACTCCTATCTTCGAGACAAGAACTTGTCTCAAAGGCTTAAACCAATTCCAATAAAGGTATACAACTCAAGTTGCCCTTGAATATGCATTCCTCTACTACTATCGAGCACAATACACTACCACAAAAGCAAGAGCAAGACAGGAATTACTACAGGAAACAACACTAAAACTCTAACTCATTCTTACCTCAAACCTTCAGATTTAAGAAAGGAAAACCATCTATGGTAAAAGTCATGAGTGTGCACCCTCATTACTCTTATCAAGACGTTTTCTATTCTTAAAACTTCTAGTTAGATATACCTTACTATATAGACTTGAAAGAAATGGTAAATCATACCATCTACCCTCAAGTCCTCACAGAGAAGACACGGCAAACCCATAACACAAAGGTCATCCTAAGGACGAACTGCTCTGATACCATTAATGTAACATCCCAATTATATAATAACCAATATTATATAATAAAGACGTCAGCATTCAAATATAGAGAACAGTCAGAATATGACGTGTAATTTAATTGTTAAATTACAATCATCCAAATAAAATGAGCGAAAATTTAAACTTGAACAGTTGAAAGGATTGAGCACTGCAAGTGTTCAATCCGGAAATTTTTAGGAAGACTACTCTGCAACATCAGCAACCTCTAGCTCTTGATCCAAAGGACTCTCCTCGACAGCATCTGCTCCCATCCAAGTGGATGATCATCGCCAAAGAAACATACCCAAACAGCACATAACACAAACAATGCAAGGGTGAGCTAGATATAAAAAGCATGTTATACATACAGCACAGTTAATTCATGCAATCATTCATAGATTCATATAAAAGAACAATTAAAGCATACTCATTGATCCATATCTCACATACTTCCGGGACATGTAAACATTCATCCAAACATGGTAAACTGACATCACAAGACTTGTTACTTTATACCCCGACTTGTTCCTTTATAGACCGACTCGTCCGGACTAGAATGATTACCGAGCTATGGCGAGTCTTGCACTCGTGGTGGCTTTATGAAATTTGGGCACTCCCGCCCTGGCACTACCGCCTTATGAAACTTGGGCACTCCCGCCCTGGCACTACCGCCTGGTGAAACTTTGGGCACTCCCGCCCGGTGGAACTCTGGGCACTCCCGCCCGGTGGAACTCTGGGCACTCCCGCCCGGCCACAATCACGAGGTTAATCCGTTATTACTCACCTTGGATCATATGGAAGCATCCAAGACTAGGACCTCCTGCTACTCCTCACCACATGTTCAATCCTCTCTACATGAGAAGAAAGATCATTGGAGATTCAGGATGACCCCCAAAACTGAGCTATCATGTAATCATTCTATACAACCCCCAAAACACCACCATGTATCCTCTCCTTGAGGATCATGGAATTACGTCCATGAATCATACTGTTACTTTGAACCTTAACCCAAGTCATGAATAACCAGATACCACCATATTTTCACAACAAATCCAACATATCTCATACATTCACATATTTTCAAATAAATCACGTCACAGACAATATTCCAACCATTGGTATACATAATCCAACTCAAGACCAAAGGAACTTAGAACCCATTACCATTTGCAGACCATTAGATGGACGAACACTATTCACCAAGCGTTATAAGCCGAACGCCACTATGCCAATTGGACGGACGCTAACAAAAACTGACCGAACGCTAAAACCGAACGCCTGGACACAATTAGGCCGAACGCTAAACCGAACGTCATATTGGATTCAACACTATTTGGCCGAACGCCAAAATCGAACGCCTGAACACAATTAGACCGAACGTCAAAACCGAACGTCTCACTGGATTCAACACTATTTGGCCGAACGCTATGAGATCAACAGGCCGAACGCTAAGAATTTCTAATCCCATAATAATAATACCGAACGCTCAAGATTCAAACTTAATACTATCAAATAAAGGCCGAACGCTTATTTATACATAAAAACCGAACGTTCAAGATTCAAATCCAAGAATACCAACCTGAGGCCGAACGTTAACAATCATATCCATGAACGAACGCTTATGATTTGAAACTTAGAGTCTAAATTGAACTCGAACGCTCCCAACAAAACCGAGACCGGACGTTCACCATCAGAACAAAACAAAGGCCGAACGTTAATCAAGCCAAGACCGAACGCTCATAATATCTCATTAAAACCGAACGTTCATTTACTAATACAGAAATGAGACCGAACGCTACAGTCACGAACTAACCATAACGGACGTTCAAGATTCAAGCCTGATAATACTAAATTATATCGAACGCTATAGTTACCAAATTAACAACGAACGTTCACGATTTACACTTATACATACCCATTTAACAACGAACACTCAGGCCCCATTTATACTCAGACGAACGCTCAAAATCCATTACACACATAGACGAACGCTCTAAATCCATTATACATTTAGACGAACGCTCAAAGGAGGATTTGGACGAACGCTCATTCATTATTAAGGGCGTACGCTACACGAACGCTACACTCAGAATTTACGAACGCGAACGCTCATCAAACTTAATACCAAACGCTCAACATATTTTGGCCGACGAGTCATTTTGGACGAACGCTAACGTTCGCTAACCACAAAACCGAACGCTCTTATCGAATGGGACGAACGTCCCATTTTCACTCACCAAATTGAACGTACGCGCGTTTCTGCAGAATTCTGCAGAATTCGCACCAGGTTTTCCAGAACCCAGAAAACCCCAAATTTTTCATCCCCAACTTCCCAGATTTGCATTAAACATAGTATATATCAACAATCAAACAAAAGATTTAGCTCCCCTTACCTCTTGAAGACTTTCTTTGTAAAATTTGTGATCCATCTTCCTCCAAACGTGCAGATCAAGATCTCTTTGCATCCTCCACAATTCTTCGCTTCCTCTCCCAGATCTTACTGCAAAAGACTCCATTCTCACCAGATGCCCATCCCAGCTCCTCCTCTCAGCCCTTCCAAAGTTGGTACAGCTTCCCATGGTGTTCTTTGGACGGCTGGAAATGGAGGAAGGAAGGGTTCCTCCCTCTGTTGCTCTCTCCCTCTCGCCCTCTCACATGCCAATAATGAGAGCCTCCCTTTTTTTTTTCTCTTTTGCAAAGCCTCCCCCGTAAAATGCCACCCCCTCTCCTTTTCTCCTTCCCTCATTATTGCATTCCAATAATGCCAAAGGTGGGTGACCACCGTGTCCCCACCACCAAGAAAATGAAGTCCTTACAGCGTTAAGTGGGTAGGATTCAATTGATACAAACTTCAAAACATTGGTATCAAATGCCTACATTTTTAAAACCGGGTACTAAACAGCAAATTACCTCCGAACATGGGGACTAAGTAGGTAATTAAGCCTTATTGTTATTATTATTTTTGTATTATTCTAGTTTTATTTACATATATTATCTTATTTTTCTTCATATATATGCAAATATATTTTTCTTACACTTTTATTATTTTATTTTTATTTTATTTTATTTTCATCTTCAATTTTACCTATTTAAAGTTTATTTTTGTGAGAACCTGATTTAATTAGCACACAAATCCATTCTCTGATCATCATTTATTGCACCGTGCCACGTCAAAACCCACTCACTTCCACTCTGCATGCGCCTGCCAAGTGTCAAGGCTGGAACCTTTGGAAATTTGTAGTGGAAGACAAGTGGCATCCGTGAATTGGACACTCGTCTTACGAGAGAAGAGAATTGATTTTCTGAAAAACCTTCTCTCCATTCACGCATACACCTTTCTTCTTCCTCTGAACCAAACGTTTCAAATTCTCCAGCTTCTCTCTAAACCATTTTCATCTTCTCTCTAAGATAACTCACCGTTATTCTCTCCAATCTCATTTCAGACACCGTAGAAACATTCTCTGCACCGTGAGCATCATTTTGATCCGAACAGAACTGAGAACTGAACTGGTAAGTTCTCGTCTCTGCACCTTCATCTATTTAGTTCATGCGAACCAGATTCTGGTTGCATGCATGAGTTATAGGTCTGAACTTTGTGTCATTTTTGGTATCTTAGATTTAGTGAAAAATCGTGGGGTGACTCGTTGAGTAGAAAGCCGTGAGAGCACTAGAGAAATCATTAAGCAATTGGAAGTACACTACTGAACCAGGTAAGGGAAGCTTCAGTAATTTAATACTGGTTTGATGTCTATGACAGTAATGAAGTGTACTGGTTATCTAAAAGGTATGAAATATATGAATTTTGATTGTGCCTGAATAAGCATGATTGCCCTGGATGTATATTATGAATGTTGTTTGAATCGTATGCAGAGAATGAGATGTATGATTTGGAATATGATTGAATTTCTGCATGATTTGGAATGATAATACTTGGAACTGGATGTTGATGATGATATGTTTGAAACTGGAAAATGGAAGATTCTGTATTGAGGAAATGATGATATGAATTCTGTAATGTATGAGATTTGTGTTAAAAATAAATTCTAAGTTAGGGATCGTATGAAAATTTTGAAGTTAATGTGAATGAAAAATCTGGAAATCTGATCTTTTCTGATTGATGATGTACGCTCGTCATCGAACGGTCTTATACCGTTCGGTTTCCCTGGAAAATAACTTAGAATAAGAATTCTTTCATTTGGAGAGGATTCTGATTGAGAACGAGCGTTAATTGTGTGAAGAGCTAGTTTTGAGCGTTCGGCTCAGCTTAGCGTATCCAACCATTTAAAATAAATTGAAGAGTATTTAGAACGCTCTGTTTTGTTTACCAGCGTTCGTCATAAGTAGCGCTTAGTATTATACTGAGTGTTCGTCCAAATGAGCTCTCGGTCTTAGATCGAGCGTTCGTCCTAATTCGCGTTCGGTTTAATACCGAACGTTCGTTCTAATGGAGCGTTCGTTCTATTTGGTGCTCGGTCATTGACTTAGCGTTCGTCCTAAGCAGGGTTCGGTTCTATAACTGAACGCTCGTCCTTATCATTGCTTCGTGAGCGAACGTAACTAGCGTTCGTCCAAATTCTTAATTTACGTTCGGTCATTGACTGGCAGTGTTTGCTTCCGAATTTAATAATACTCTGATTCTTTATTTAAATATATTTAAAATCTATTTATCCTTTTGATTCAACCTAAAGTCTTTATACTTAGAAGTTTCCTAAGTATTATTCTGATCTTGTAGTCTCAATCTCAATTAAATTATTAAGTGTTCTTAACGTCCGTGAATGGATAAGGGTTCGTTTCTTTTGTTCAGGAACGAGGTTGCAGTGTACTGTAATTCGTTCGTCTTTGTTTATTAAAAGATGGACGTTCTTTAAATTAAGAGAGTGGAACATAGAATGAAATGTGAATAAGAGAACTGGTTAATATGTGCGAATGGTATTTGAATGAACTTTATTGAAGTGAATTGTGAATGAGCGTTCCAAGGAGGAACGTCTCCATGATGTGAATGTTAGAAGTTATGTAGTATGACCATGGTAAAGCTGCTGATGGCTGTTCATCCTGATATTCCGTGAGTGCTCATCCTCATGTAGAGGGGAGTAGGTCATGCGTGGGAATGGCAGGAGACCCTAGTCCTACTGAGTACTTTGGACTGATAGGGTTAACCTCGGGTGGCAGCTGTTGAGGGCATCCCAGTTACTACACCACCCGGGTGCAAGAACGCCTGTAGATACATGGCTTCATACAGTCCGGACAGTCGTCATTTATGAGAATTTGGATGAGTTATATTATGCTTTGTGTATGTACTGTTATTGATTTGTACGATTGATTTTATATGTTAAAGTTTATGTTGGTGATATGAATTAAATTACTTAAGCTTACCCTTGCAATTTCCTTGTGTTGTCTACTGTTTTTGTATGTCCGTCTTGTCAATGCAATGATCATCCGTTGTGGATGTGAGCAGATGGTGAGGCACCCCTTGAAGCAATGCTGGAAGAAGAAAATTTGGAGGATGCCAACTTGGTAGAAGTAGAGGTTAAAGCCGAACAGTAGAGTGTTCGTTCTTTAGGAATTGCTAGCTTTTATGTGCTGTATTTTGAGACGTTCGGTTATTTATTTTGTAAGGCCGTTCGTCCAGATTTGTGAAGCCTGGTAGTTAGAAAACTGAACGCTGTGTAACTTTGTACGTTCGGTTTTTATTTTGAGTAGCTGTTGTAAATATTAAGACTGCACTGTAATTTCTGTAAATGTGATTAGTTCTGATTAATAGTAATTACTATTTCTTGGGATGTTACAATTTTGCTTAATATAATTAATACGGTTTTTTTTAAAAAAAAAATTAAATAAAAAAATATAATAAAAAAAAAATAAAAGAAGAAAATTATGAGAAAGGAGAGAATGTTTTCGGATTGGGGGACAAAAAAAAAACAGTACGTATGTTGGAGAGTGAGGGGCAGAAAACCGTTTCTGCAGGTAAGGACGCGGGGTGATGGCAGGGCATACGGAATTGGGTACGGTTGGATTTGGGGGTATACAAATCGCACAAAAGGCACAGGGGGAGTAGGAGGTAAGGGAGAAAAATAAGGAAAAAAGGAGGATTTCACACAGCTTCTGGGGTTTTCATCTTCGATCATCATCCAGCCGTAAGGGCATCCACCATTTGACAAAGGCCAGCGGATACACGTAGCTAGCAGCAGCCAGTAGAGCTCCGAGAGGTAAGCACCTTGCTCACTTCACTTGGGTGGTCATATACGCTTACTGCATTATACTGCCTTTTATGCTTATTTCGTTTTGCTTGAGTATGTCTGTGGTGAGTCTTCCACATTCTCCTTCCTAGATTCTTATTGCACACTTTCATCCCTTTCCCCTGACCACAACCTGCATGGTGAAGCTAAAAAAAAAAAAAAAAAAAAAAAACCTTTTGCAGTCAATCCGTTTCATAACCACCGAGCATCACGAGCTCTCCCATTTTCCATAGGCTTCCACGCCTCTGCCCATTTCCAACCATCAACATTGAAATTGAAACAGTAAACAGGATACTCACAAAGAAACGTTTTTCGAACGTTCGTCATCTACCTTTTTCGAACGCACATTAAGCCCATTTTCGAGCTCTCCCATTTTCCATAAATAAACGCACATTAAGCCTTTTTCGAACGTTCGTCATCTACCTCCTCACCGAACGTCCGTCCGGCCACTTCTTGGACGGACCGTTTGGTGGCCATCACCCCAACGAACGCTCGTCCACAACGAACGCTCGTCCCCAACGAGCGCTCGTCATTCAGCCCATTTCCCAGCATCCGTTCGTCATCGCCCAACGAACGCTCGTCCCCACGAGCGCTCGTCATTCACCCCATTCCCAGCGAACGTTCGTCATCTACCTCCTCACCGAACGTCCGTCCAGCCACTTCTTGGACAGACCGTTTGGTGACCATCACCCCAACGAACGCTCGTCCCCAACGAACGCTCGTCCCCAACGACCGCTCGTCATTCAGCCCATTTCCCAGATTCCGTTCGTCATTGCACAACGAACGCTCGTCCTCAACGAGCGCTCGTCTTTCAGCCCTTTTCCCAGCGAACGTTCGTTATCTACCTCCTCACCGAACGTCCGTCCGGCCACTTCTTGGACGGACCGTTTGGTGACCATCACCCCAACGAACGCTCGTCCCCGACGAACGGTCGCCCCAACGAGCGCTCGTCATTCAGCCCATTTCCCAGCATCCGTTCGTCATCGCCCATCGAACGCTCGTCCCCAACGAGCGCTCGTCATTAAGCCCCTTTCCCAGCGAACGTTCGTCATCTACCTCCTCACCGAACGTCCGCCCGGCCACTTGGACGGACCATTTGGTGACCATCACCCAACGAACTCTCGTCCCCCAACGAACGCTCGTCATTCAGCCCGTTTCCCAGCGTCCCATCCCCAATTCCCAACGAACGCTCGTACACAACGAACGCTCGTCCCCAACAAGCGCTCGTCATTCAGCCTATTTCCCAGCATCCGTTCGTCATCCCGCCCAATCTTCCCAAAGAACGCTCGTGCCCAACGAGCGCCCGTCGACCAGCCTCCTCTTCTCAGCGTCCGTTCGTCACATCATCCAATGAACGCTCGTCATCTACCCTCCTGTACTCAACGTACGTCCGTCATATCACTCAACGAACGCTCGTCATCCAGGCTGTTTTTCTCAACGTACGTTCGTCGTATCACCCAACGAACGCTCGTCATCCAGGCTATTTTTCTCAACGTACGTTCGTCAACTCTCCCCAACGAGCGCTCGTGACTCTGAATCCTTTCGCAACGTACGTTCGGCGTTTACCATGGACCGCTCGTTAATCAAGCTTTTCGACTGACCGTTCGACCCCTTTTTTTATCTTTTTTTTTTTTATTTTGGCACCCCCATTTTGTTGTTTTTTTTTATTATTTATTTATTTATTTGGCTTTTTATTCATCTTAATTCATTTCATTTTATTTTATTTATTTCTTTTAAATATCCACTTATTTCAAAATATATATAATAATTTTACTTATAAAAAAAATAAAATTAACAAAAATATTTTGGTTTAATCCTTTACTACATCCCTATTTATGTACGCATGTCTCAATTGGGTCCTCGTTTTTTAAAGTGTATCAAAATGGTCCTTAATTTTGAAAATTCATATCAATTGAGTCCTTTCCGTTAAGTTGGCTGGACGGCGTTAAAAAAATTGATGAGTGGGATGCTGAGATGACTAACGAACGCTCGTCCACCAGCGAACGAACGCTCGACGACCTCTTACCGCTGGACGACCGTTCGTTCCACACTGGACGATTGTTCGTTCAGTGGTCGCCGAGCGTTCGTTCGTTGGTGGACGAACGTTCGTTCGGTGTTGGACGAGCGTTCTTTCGTCATCTCAGCATCCCACTCATCAATTTTTTTAACGCCGTCCAGCCAACTTAACGGAAAGGACTCAATTGATATCAAATTTCAAAATTAAGGACCATTTTGATACACTTTAAAAAACGAGGACCCAATTGAGACATTCGTACATAAATAGGGATGTAGTAAAGGATTAAACCAAATATTTTAAAAGGTTTAGGCACATGTGTGATCGCACGCATCGTCCTTGTGCTATAAAACCTTTTCTTCTTCTTTTCTAAAATTACAAAAAATATATTTAAAAGGTTTAGGCACATGTGTGATCGCACGCATCGTCCTTGTGCTAAAACCTTTTCTTCTTCTTTTCTAAAATTACAAAAATATTTTAAAGGTTTAGGCACATGTGTGATCGCACGCATCGTCCTTGTGCTAAAACCTTTTCTTCTTCTTTTCTAAAATTACAAAAAATATATTTTAAAGGTTTAAGCACATGTGTGATCGCACGCATCGTCCTTGTGCTAAAAACCTTTTCCCTTTCTTAAGTAAAATTACAAAAATATGTTTTAAAAGGTTAAGCACATGTGTGATCGCACGCATCGTCCTTGTGCTAAAAACCTTTTCTCTTTCCAAAAAAACAAAATACAAAAAAGGTATAAAATCTTCAAAAAACCCAAAAACATCAACAATTTTAAACAACAAACAATCTTCCTCCCAGAACTACGTGATCCTTGATTCTCCATCGAAAGTGGAGATACGTAGGAGCAAGGCTAGCCCTTGTCAGGTTCACTTTCCCAAAAATCCAAATTTATCCGTAATCATTTTCTCAAACAAATCTTTCAATCAATTTCTCAAACAAATCTCTCAAACGTTTTCAAAAAGAACTACGTAACCCTGATTTCTCATTTTGAATGAGAATACGTAGGAGCAAGGTCACTCCTTGTCGGGCCCAAAAAACTAAAAAATATGTTTTGTTTATTTTTGAATTTTATTTTAGGGGATAGTTAAACATTTTGAAAATCACATCATATTCATGCATTTAGTTAAAGGTACTGCCTTAGGGCAGGCGTTGTGGGGTGCTAACACCTTCCCCACGCGTAACCGACTCCCGAACCCAGAATCTGGTTTTCGTAGACCGTGCTTTATCGTTTTATGGTTTTTCCGTAGTTTCCCATAATAAACTATGGTGGCGACTCCAAATCTCTTTTTCAAAACTCGGTTTTTTTTGGATCGTCGTCCCGTCGCGATTCCGGTTGCGACACCTAGCATTGGTGAAATTATAGTCATACAAACAACATTTCAGTGTTTAAGAAAGAACAAAAATTGAGCCTTCGGTATTTTGGGCCATCTGAGATAATTAAGAAGATTGGGAATGTTGTTTATAAATTGCAATTGTCGAATTTTACAAAGATACATCCAGTATTTCACATTTCTATGCTTAGAAGTTCTTGGGTGATCCTAAACAACAATACTTTCCTCTGACAACAAATGAATTTGGTCTCGTGATGCCACAACACAAAATTCTGGATATTAGTGTGATTAATAAAAATGGAAAGGAGAATTAAGGAGTTTTGGTCGAGAGAGATTCACTGTTAGATGTTAAAACCTCTTTGTTTGAGCATCGTTTTAGTTGTTTTTAGTTCAATTTTAAATCGTTATATACAAGTTATTTCATAATGCAAGAAAAAATGCAAAAAATAAACTTGTTTTGAAAAGTTTTTTTTCTAAACATATTTCATGTATTATGGAAAAATCTTTTGGGAATACATTTTTGATGTAGGATATTTGGAAAGATTCATTCCAAAATATATTGAGTTTCAGAAATTTTTATGAAAATCTCATTTTGAAAATTTTATTCCAAAACATATTTCATATGTTTTCAAAAATTTTTGTTTCAGAAATAACATTTTCAAAATTTAGTTCCAGAAATTTTATTCTGGAAATTGTTTCAGAAATGCTATTCCGAAAACAATGGAAAACTTGTTCCAAAAAACTTCGTACGAAATTCGAGAGTCGTTTTTTCGGAGGATAAAATAGTTATTTAAAAGTTTGAGCGGGGTGTGAAAAGCAATTGTGGAGCTCCTAAGCTCTAAAAAGAATCTCTATCGCTCGTCATTCAACGTAGGAAAAGGTTATGAAGCTCTTAAGCTCTAAAAAGAATCTTTACCGCTTGTCGTTCAACGTAGGAAAAGGTTTTGAAGCTCTTAAGCTCTAAAAAGAATCCCTACCGCCCGTCGTTCAACATAGGAAAAGGTTCTAGAGCTCTTAAGCTCTAAAAAGAATCTCTACCGCTCGTCGTTCAACGTAGGAAAAGGTTCTAGAGCTCTTAAGCTCTAAAAAGAATCCCTACTGCCTGTCGTTCAACGTAGGAAAAGGTTCTGGAGCTCTTAAGCTCTAAAAAGAATCTCTATTGCTCGTTTTTCAACGTAGGAAAAGGTTATGGAGCCCTTAAGCTCTAAAAAGAATCCCTACCGCTCGTTGATCAACGTAGGAAAAAGTTCTACAAAGAACTCCCATCGCTCGTCGCTCGGCCTAGAGAAAAAGTTCCAAAGAGAACTTCTAGAGCCCCTGATCAACATAGGAAAAAGTTCTTAAAAGACTCTTATCACTCGTCGCTCGGCCTAGAGAAAAAGTTCCAAAGAGAACTCCTAGCGTCAATTACTTAACAGATTCAGTCCCTTTATGCTCGGACCACCTACGTTCAGCCGTCTCATGTTCCAATGCTTTTTCATTATAAAAATAGATTATAAAATATTGAAGTATTTACTTTATTTTGTTTAACGCATATTTTTTGGAGTGAAAATTTCTTGCACAGGAAAAAGTTCCAAAGAGAACTCCTAGTGTTTACTACTCAACCTAGGAAAAGGTTCCAAAAATAACTCCTAACATTTTCTGCTCAGTCTATGGAACAGTTCCATAGAGAACTCCTAGAGTCTGTTCTTTGGTACAAAAAGGAATGAAGACTAGCGCATCGAAAATAGACTTCCTAACACAACGTGAGCGACCTCTCTTAAACTCATAATAATCCCTGCGCACCTCTTTCAAAACAGAGCTTGCTTGGGTTTGGGGGACTTATGTACTATATGAAATATACTGATCTGAGGTAATGATCATTTATGGACAGTTAACAGGTATATTAGCAGGTATTAATGGTCAAATTACCTTACGCTTTACAAATATACAGTATTAGTAATTGATTACTGGTTTTGATTGCTTAAAAATATATTGCATTAATGGTTAATCAAGGGGCTTGGCTGCCACAAGTCCTATAAATATACAATTGATGTCCAAGTAAAGACATCCTTTTCTAACCTTGATCTATCCTAATAAAATAAAGACCTCTTTGAAAAAGATATTTGACCTAAGCGTTAGAGTGTTTTATGCAGGTCAACAACCCATCGGAGTGGACTACATTCTCGTAGAGGATTGAACGATAGAAAGAGAACAAAGTAAGGAAGGACGACCGACCATCAACCAATTCAACAAAAACAAATTGAAACCAAAAAACAAAGTTATGCTCTTTTTTTCATATATTCTGTTGAAATGTCTTATTTATTTGATAGTGATATACTCACTTATATTCTGACCCTTAAAAGAAATATGACCAAAGAAGTTTGTTTTGAAAGAACCCTAAATGGTGCTAATTATTTTTCATAAGTGACATAGAGAGGTGGATCCCACACCCAATTTTAAAGTTTGATTTTGCTCTTTCAACCCTACCAAGTGGAACAATTCTATAGGTTCATCTGACTTCAATTATTTATTTTTTTTCTTGTTTGTTTCCCATCATTCACATGCAATCCAATGTATGTACTATTTTCATAAGTAGCATATTTTATGTTAGCACTAGTGCAGAAAGGGCTTTAGACGTCTGTTATTTTGGCCTTTTGACGTCCGACACGCACCCGACGTCTTTGTGGGCGACGTAAACCAAACGTCTGTTGTGCAAGGTCGGACGTCTATGTAGACGTCCGTTCCGACACAACAGACGTCGATATAGACGTCCGTTTGTGTCGAAACGGACGTCTATATGGCTGAACGGGTTAAATTGAATAAAATAACAATCTCAATCCCAATTTTGGTTTAAAACTTTCATTTTCTTTTTACTTAAAAAATTGAATTATCCACGTGCTTGAGCTGACCCTACTTCAGTCAGCCACGTCAGTTAAGAAACTGACTACAGCGTACCACGTCAAACACACACTAACGCCGTTGGAGACAATTTAACGGAAATGATCCAGCTGTTGCAATTTTCATAAATTTGGGACCCAATTGAGATTTCCATAAACAATGGGACTAAATTGAGATTCCAAGCGAAAATAGGGACTTCGTGAATGATTAAACCTTTAACATTTTAATAATAAATATCTTTTTTACACAAAATAGTATGTCACATTTAGAAAATAATTGAATGATTAAATTTATGTTTAAATATAAAATCTGTTTTAGTTTGTAAAATATTTAAAATTAAAATGAATATAAGGTATAAGAAAAAAAATTCATTGGACGGTCAACCAATGAGGCTAGCGAATCTAAAAGGCAACCGAGAGGATAGTGGTGTCTTTTCAACGTGAAAGGTTAATAGAATCTAAAAGGCAACCGAGAGGGTAGTGCTGTCTTTTCACCGTGAAAGGTTAATAGAGGTGGCGCCTACATAATGTCACGTGGCAGTGCATTGAATAAGCTCCCACTCACACATCACTTGCCACCTCACGGTAACTCTTTTCCTTTTTCTCTTCGAGTTTTCTTTTCTATCTCTTCAGTTCTCAATTCGCATTCATTATGCACTCATCAGAGCATCGTTCTTCTCCGCGTGCGGTTCCGTTGCAGCAATGGAGTTTGAGCGCCCAACCGCCGCACCGCTCAACTCCGCCATGACTACGACGAGGCCTCCATGGAGCGCAGCAAGAGCTTCGTCAACGCCTTGCAAGTTTCCTCTCTCTTATCTCTTAGTTTTTCTTCTTTGCCATTCTTGCTTTAATTTGAGGTTTGTGTTTGTTTGATTGACTTCACCAATGGCATTTCGGCTACATTTTCTCTTTTTCCTTTTCGCAATTTCATTCGTCGCGTATCTTCTAAGCGTGCGTTTTCGGTTCCGTTGCAGCAATGGAGTATGAGCGCCCAACCGCCGCACCGCTCAACTCCGCCATGACCTACGACGATGCCTCCATGGTTTCGTCAACGCCTTGCAGGTTTTTTCTCGCTTATCTCTTATCTTTTCTCTTTTCTTTACCGTTCTTGTTTTAATTTCAGATGTCTGTTTGGTTGACTTTGCCGTTCTTTGCAGTTTGGGAGTTGTTTTCTTTTAGGTAAATGTTTTCTTTTGCTATTATTAGTATTGATGTTTTCCAATGTGTTGGGTTGGGTTGGGGTTGGCTTTCTTTTTGCTTTTATCTGTCATGCAGTGGTTGTCGTATCACTGGTTCACCTTGTTGTTGCTGGTTTATTACACAAGTCACTTTTGTTTATAGTGAGTACACAAATCACTTATGGTTGTCACCTGTATGATGTATGCAATTTGATGTCCTGTCTATGAATGAGATTTGTCACAATTGTTGTTGTCTGCATACTTTGATTTTTAGGTACTGTCTTCTTGCTTGCATGCATTTGAGATAATTAAGGTTGATTTTTCTTTTCCTTTCTTTTTTTATCTATGGGAAAATTATGAGACTTGTAGTTTACTGGGAAAGGCTATGGATGAAAGGCGATTGTTTGAGAAGCTGAAAGGCCTCCAAAAATACAAATTTAGTATGTTCCTATCATATTTTTCTATACTATACTGCAAATACCTTGCCTTTGAATGTTTTTAACCTTTGATTTCATGCAGAAATTCAAAAAGATTATATTCTGTTGACTAACAAAGAATCTGCGTCAGACATTCCTAAAGATGCCTAGTCCAGAGTCAGTTTGGGAGTTGTTTTCTTTTAGGTTAATGTTTTCTTTGGTTGAAATTATTATCCTAATTTTTTTGATTCTGATGTTTCTTTTATTTGTGCAGTGTTTTCACTCCTTAATATCCTAGATAGTGTTTTATGACATGTGTGAACTCCTCATGAAAAATGAAGATGGAATTTATCCAGGTAATTTTACTTAGTTTCTTTCTATCATAAATCTTACCGTAGATCTGGAACTTGCTTGATTTAATTTGGTTTAATTGAAACTCATCAGAATGACTCTATTTCATTGATTGGTTATGTTGATGTAAAAGTCACACTTGTCCAATGAATTCACGGTTAAAATTGGCCAGTGAAATGCTGAACTCATTTTTTTGTGTCTGTGATTATATTACCATTCTTATATCCTATATTTTGTCGACATAATATTTCAGTTGCTGCATGTCTTCCTAGTCTAAGGGTCGTTTTCTGGTGTGCTATTCCATTTTTGATTGAGTGGCTCTCTTTTGCTTTTATTTTGTGTATGTGATTATGGTACTGTTCTTATATCATATATTTTGTTGACATATTAATTCAGGACCATGTAGTTTGGTTTCGGATGTTTTCCAAATGATTAACTTTTTCAATTGTGGTGTGGTGGAAACATCTGAGACTGGATAAAGTAGAACAGGATTTCATTTTTGCTGTCTTTTGTATTATTTTTCTTCTGTTTTGTTTCTGTTTTTTTTCAAGAATTTTTTGTTTGTTTGAATGTGGATCATTGAACATTACTGGCTTAAAGGTTTTTCTATTTGAGTTATACCTAGTTTTCTAGTCTCTGTAATTGTTTTATTTGCATTTTATGAAATGTTATGTGTTATTTGTGCTCTCTGTTTTCTTGTTTGCTTTATCTTGTTATTTTTTTTTCCTTCTTATATTTGCTTTTTCTAAACAACGGATATTCTTTTTGGACTCCTTTTTTTTTGGAGTCTTTCTTTATATTTTGTTATTAGGTCTTATGTTCTTGCCATCTTTTAGTTATTGTTTAGTTTTTTACGTGGTTTAGGACTTGGTGTTGAAATATTGAATTATTTGTGTAAAGAGTATTATGTTATGCATATATGTAATCAATAGTTTTTTGTTTCTAATTTTTTTTCCTTAGGTAATTCTTAGTTGATTCAAAAACTTGGTTTCATGAGTTGAAGTGCTTAGCATATGACAGATTCCCCTTTTGTACATAAGTTTGCATATTGGATCCTTGTTTATATGTTTTGATATTTTATTTTCTAGCATTTTGTTCTTTTGAGCTTAATTCATATATCTACTGGTTTGCAGGGT